>NC_029774.3:11424041-11435835 GCF_000817695.3 Arachis duranensis | reverse complement strand
TAAATTAAATATATTTAAAATTTTTTAAATTATCAAGAGAATTTTAAATTAGATGTTTGGTTTCCAAATTTTTTATTTTTTAGAAATCTTAGAAAATTACTTTTGTCAGACAAATTAATCTCTATTATTTCCAATCAAATTTTTATATGTATATTAGATGCATAAGTTACCGACAAATTTTATCATAATATAATTATATTCTAAAAAACACGCTAAAAAAAAATCAATTTGCGTGACAGAAATGATTTTCAAAAGCTTCTAAAAAATAAAAATTTGTCAAAAATTAAAGTATCCAATCTAAAATTCTTTAAAAATTAATTTGATTTTTTTTTTCTTAAATTTTTTATAGGATGTATAAAATGAAAAATGGATAATAATAATAATAATAATAATAATAACAATAAGTTACCACATTTTTCTACCAAACACAATTTAGAAAGCAGTTTTTCTTAGGTAAACTAGAGTTACCATGATCAACAAAAACCTAACTCAATTACCTGTCTTCCTCTACTGAGTCTTATTTTTGTTATTGTGACAGTGAAAACATATGACATCCTGACGAATTTAGTGATTTTTTGCTATGGCATAGTACAGCATGTCATCCATTAATAAACTATTGCAAAGTTTTACATCAGACTTCAAGCAGGATATTAATTCTCCCCGCTGCAGATTCTATGCACTATGCAGAGAAAGAGAAATAGAATACATCAAAAGAAAAACCCTAACATACCTGAAGACCAACTTAGTAGGTCATTAAGTAACAAAATGCTTCTTTATAGCACAAACCGATTTATATATCCAGTCGCATATAAATATAACAAAATGGTAATTAGAAAGACGTTGAACCTAAATGGCAGAAGCAGTTAATCATGATACATCTTCGTGATAAAGGTGGAGCCCTAGGCCAAAGCGTGCACAAGCTCTGCGAAAAGCCATTGCTTCTGCCTTCTGTACAGGATCTCCATAACTTGTGTCATCTATTGAAGCAGTACCAGTTGATTCTCTAAATATCTATAGAGACCAAGATTGAAGAAGGAAAAAAAATCAAAATAAGATCACCATAGCATATAACATTATAACCATAGGTTCTAAGAGTAGATTACAACAAACCGGAGAAATCATGGTAACTATACTTGAATGAAGTGGTGACAATATTTAGAAGCATTCATCAGAGATCATTTAATAAATGAGGATTTCATTCAGTAATTGAAAATGGTCTTACAAGCTTTGTCTCAGTTTTTCACAGATATATACTTCTTATATTAACTTAATCTTTTGGGACAAGCAATTTTATAATATAATTTTCAGCACTCTTTTAATAAAAAATTACTAAATTTCTCATTACTCCCAATAGAAAATAATTTTGGCAGAAGACCAAAAAAATTGTCTTTTCAGATGGCCGCCTCCTTTTCATAACACAATTTAGGTCCAAACAAAGGGCAATTCATAGGAAAATAATAAGTACTCCCATTTCTTATAATGTCACTTCTCACATAAATGTTTTGCATTGTATGTTTGTATGAATTTGTAGAAGGAGTGGCATTATTAAGATAATTTATTAGTTTTCCTAATTCATAACCTAGTTTGTTAACTCCAAGGCCAATTGAGTCTTTAATTGCACTTGCACATTAAAAAAAAAAAAGTAACATAGTGATAGCGATGAATTGAGTAGCAGTGAAGATTACATACAAATGGTAACATAATCTAATAGCGGCTAATATGCTTGGATGCATGATGAAGTTGGTACCTCAGCATCAGTGCCATAGAGGGTAACGCGGTAGACAACAGAGACAGATTTGGCGTCGGCAGAGTATGAGATGTTCCGAACTTCACCGGACCACTCTACCACAAATGAAAAATTAGAAAATCTTAGAGAAACTCAAAAGCAAAAAGGAAAATAGATAGATACGTAAGTACCAGGAGCGTGTAAGTTTAAAATGCGGTTGACAGTGTGCCTGCAAAATACAAGAAGAATATATATCAGCTATGCATATGAGCTAGAGAAATACAGAGAGAGCTAGAGAGAGACAGAGAGACGCACCAGGGAATGTATCGGATGGCGAATCCGTCGTGCTCGACACGGGTTTTGACGAGAGAGTCAGGGACTTTCTTATTAAGCTCCTTCAGTATCTCCGATAGGGGCCTGCAGATCCCCGAAGTGGGAGCAGCATCCTCACCTTCGCCGCGGTCATCTGTCGTAGCAGAAGAGGCAGAGCTTGCCTTCGAATAAAGCCGATAACCGCTTCCTTCTACCTTCCAAGTCCACCCAGGCAACACTCTCCTACACAGGTATTTCAAATTCGCCGTTCTCATTTCTTCTGAGGGTTTCTCTCTTTTTTTCGTTTGGTCAACCATATGGTCCGAACATGAACTTATTACCTCATTTTGTCTATCTAATTCGGGCCTCCTTGGGCCCTTTTTCACTTTATGATGCCAAAAACAAATGTTTAATCCAAGAAATATAAAATCATAAATAATTACAAAGATTGCATCAAGGTTTATTCAATTACAAAAGGTAATATACTGAGTATTTTGATTTAATTGGATAGATATCTCAATGAGCTGTCATGTAATTCATATGGCATTTGCTCTGAAATTAAAAAGATTTAATCTTTCATGTTGGAGTACAATGGTATTACTCCTGTGTGCGGTGACAAAAAAAAACTTTTCTAAGTGTTTATATAATATAACAAAGAAATTTAAAATATAATCTTTGAAATATTTTTAATATATTTCTCTATCTAAGTCTTACGTTCTAAAACATTTTTACCAGTAGAACATTTTTCTAATTTTAAAATTATTATTCTATGACATCAAATATTCTTATTAGAATACTCATTTATTCATTCTTATTCCTAGAATATTCCATATAAAATTGGAAAATAATAAAAGCTTAAGAATAATTTATAAACATCAGTACTATAAAATATATCATTTACTTAAATAACGGTACATTTGTTTATTTTTCATAGATAATAACAAAGTTAGGGAGTAGTTGTGCAGAGAAACTAAAGTTGAGCCATTTGTTGCAAATTAATAGGATAAGCATCATTAACAGGACCATTCACAACTCTCCAAGCATAGACATACACTGCAGATTGTGATGGATTGAAGGCATCCCAATACAAATACTGATTTCTTGACACACATGGAGCTAGAAGAGGGAGACATGTTATTTGGCCTTGATACATTCCAAGTCCACAACAAGCTCTGTCAATGACACTAAATGCTGCAAAAATGAACATTCCAATCACCCGATTAGTTTGACTTTATCACCATCAATGAAATAGTTTGACAAAGATATTAAAGTGTAGCTTACAATAAGCTGCAGGGTTATTTAACATGTCCCCAAAGATGCCGTAAGTGTTACCATACACAAACATGGAATCAGGACGGTTTCTATTCAGCTGATCCACCATTGATCTTAGCCCTTGGTTGAAGGTTCCAACCATTTGATTAACAATGTCTAAGCACCTTCCGGATGGGGCTAAACCGCGAGCTCGTTGGTTAGGAGTGCAACCAAGTGGTCCAACTCCCGCTAAGAAGAACTTCCTTAGTCCTAAGCTATATAAAGCCTATAATGCAGAACATGTCCACACATTATTAAAGCAATAGTTGAAATAATTCTTTAAATACACAACTAATTAATTAATACAACAATGTTATAATGAAATAATTACCAGCATATTTTGAATATGGGAATTAACGAGAAGATTACCAAACTGTTGAGTAGTGTAATTAGAGCTAGAACCATATAAGCCAGGAAGGAGGTAGTTATTGATATAGTCATTGTTTCCAGTGACTACGATTACAATAGACTTTGCTAAATACCGTCTTAATGTGTCTGCATCCATCATTGTTCTAAGCTGATTTAATGTGGTCTGAAAGTTCAGCACTTGCTGGCTTAGGCTATACCTCTCACCCTGCATTACCAAATAAAATTAAGGGCTCAAAATGGTTATAACAGTTAACTTTGTAAATAATTAAATTACAGACATAGTGTCTGCCTGACTCTTCAAGAATGCCACCGTTAGCTGATGCAAAATTGACTCCATTAATTATTGCACGACCAGTTGTGGTAGGATCTGCAAAGGGTGGAGGAGAAGGAACACCCAACAGATTCGCTGCAAAAACAATTTGTTAAAAAATGATTAAGCTCTTACTTTCTGAGTCTACTAACATTCTAATTTTAATTATTACCAAGGAAGTCAATTAAGGATCTGCCATTAGAGAAACGTCCAGTGGGACCCTTGGAATAGTCAATGCCGTAGGGATAGAAATTAGCCCTTAAAAGAGTCCTGAGGAAGTTATTGTTGCCAACTTCAACCAACGAATCTCCAAAAATAAACAGAGCTGGAATTCTTTGTGACTTCACTTGTGCCACTCCATGCCACCATAACAGCACCACAACTGCCACTGCGGCAGAACTTCTTACACTAGCACCACTGTATTTCCAACTACCACCTCTCACTTCCCTCATTATTAACATATACGAGACCCAGAATAGAGGTGGTTCAGTTATATATATGATTTAAGGTTGATGAAATCATATGCATTGGCTCACATTTTTCTTGGTCCATCTCATAAAAACTAAAGCAATAATACAAGGCGGCAAGTAGTATACTTTACCCCACTTTTAGTTGTCTTTATTTATTTATTTATTTTTGACGCTTTCTTCTTCTTATCACGGCAGCATTTGAGTTTTGGTGTATACTTTTAAGTTCCTTAATTTTCATGCATGTTGCCTAACCCCTTGCCAAAAGTTTTGATCTAACGTAAGTAACTGAAGCTATGTGTGAAAGGGCAGAAAGTAAGATCCAGATTAGAGTATCTGCACTAAATTACAAAACACATGTAAGAGTACGTTTTTTTTTTTGTGATGGAAAAAGAGGTGCAACACATGTAAGAGTACGTTTGATGCAAACTAAGCGTGTTTGTGTTTGGAAGTTTAATGCATTGAATTTGGGAAAAGTTTAGGGACAGCAATTTTATCAGCATGTAACCAGCAGAGAAAGGTGAGTCATTGGATGAAATCTCACACCAATCTCACACCATTAAATCATGCTAGTTGATTGCTAACAATCACAAAAATTGCTGGCCCCTAACATTGCTATTGAATTTGGATATGCCACTATTATTTTTTTTCTTTTTTTTGGTTTTTGGTTAAACGTGAAACTAGCATTTCTATTAATTTATCATTTTAATTTTTACATATGTTTAACAATAATAAACATTAAATTAGTTAGGATGATAAATATTTTATATTCTAATTAAAAAATCTTTAAATTTTTAGATTTTTCATTTAATTTAATTTTATTTTCTTCTTTTAGATACATAATAGTTTTAAATGTTAGTTGAAATTCAATTTTATTGAAAAAAAAATTCTTTTTACTAATTAATTTAGATATTTTTAAATTTATTAACATCAATTATTATGTATTAATTTTTCAACTGGGCATTAGATTGGACCACAATGTCCTCTTTATGGGCTCACAATGCACAACCATATTTACATGAGATCAACATGAAATTTGATGAGATATTATCCCAAATTTCTCCATCAAACATTATAAATAAAAGGTTGCATATCACATTCTGCTATCTATCTTTTAGACTATTATCAATTTATTAAGTTTCAGAATTTCTATCTACTATAGTCACCAAAAAAAATTTCTATCTACTATAAATATTATAGCATTGTGGAGATGTACACTAACCTAGAATAGTTGTGTCCTGATTTTACATATCTATGTTTTAAGATTATGAGAAATAATTCTAATCTTTCTTTCCTAACATTAATAACTACATATTCTTTGATAAAAAAGATTTAAATTTAAAATTTTTTAATGTATATCTAATAGAACAAAGTAATACATGATTAGTCAGGCACAAAAAAAAAGTAATACATGATTTGATTTGTAGACTAAATTTAGACTTGTGAATGTGATGTCATGGAATATATTAAATTTTGGATAGTAACAAGAGAAAGATAGAAAAGATAAAATTTGTGTAATTTTTTTTTTAATTTATTCTACTATGCTGTAATATATACACGCTATTATCTTCTATTAGTTTATTATATCTATAATCATATCTAGCCAATTTTTTTGATCTGTGAAATATTTTAATAGAATGTTAACAGAATAAAATATATATGTTAATTCACATTCTAAAAAAAACAGAAATAAACATGTGATATAATAAAAAATTATAGTTATTGATCATTTTATTTAGATTTGTTTATCTGTGGAGTACTTTTGAGAATACTTTTACATCAAATAGTATTTAGATATTTGTACTGTTAATTTAAATAAAAATGCTAAGTCAATTATTCATGTTTTTCACTAAATTTAATCATGTATTTTTATGTGTGTTTTTTTATTTATATTTATATATATATATATTTATTATGATCACTGGTGTACATAACTCTACCTCCAAAATATAATAACCATTGTTTAAGGGCAAAAAGACCACGAAAATCACCATGCAAATTCACTTAATTAAGTTATCAATATCCATGTGGTAATCTTCTGCCATACATGGTGAGTTGACCAAGGTATGTCAGTATATGTGCAGCACGCACACAAGTTTAGCTTAATTAGTATTTTTATTCGTAATAATCTAAGAATATAAATTTTTTAAAATTATAATTTATTTTATTCTGAGAATATAAATTATGCATGGTATAAAAGATTTATAAAATTAAATTATTTTTATAAAATAAGTTGTAAGTTGATAAAAGTCTATGACTAAAAAGATCAAAGTATTTGTAAATAAAAAATTAAATAATAAAATTTTTAGTTATTATTTTTAAATAAAAAAATTTAATTTTTTATTAATAATTAATTTTAACATTCGTTATCTAAAATTTAAAAGAATTTAACATGTATATTTTTACATTTAATTAGCTGTTAATTGTTAAGTTTATTGCACAAATAAAAATAATTAATTTTTATACTTGTTATTTAAAAATAATATTTTTTCTCTCTATGTATATAAAAATGCATAAAAAAATTATACTGATAGTTATAAAATTAACTCCAAATTAATTTTTTTAAAACAATTAAATATTGATTCTAACTTTTAATTATAACATTAGTATTATCTCCAAATTATATGTAATAAATATTTGAAAGAAGATAAATGAAAATATAGATTAGAAAGATAAACGGTAAAAATTTAAAACTAAATAAAAACTAAAAAATTATGTATATAAAACAATAATAATAATATTTTTTATTTAAATTCTATTATTTTGTTAATTTTATTTTCTGTAGAAGAGAAAGATAGAAAAAATAGAGAATGAGAGAAAAGAGAGAGAAAGATAAAGATGAAGAATGAGAGTGAGAGTGAGACTTTGTTAATTTTGGAAGAAAATTTTTTATTTTAATTGTAAAAAAATATCGGATGACATATTTTGATTTGTCAAATTACTAATATAAAATATAAATTATATATAGAGTAAAAATAGTAGAGAGAAATAAAAAAATGAAGAGAGGTAGATGAGAGAATTTAGGAAGAAAATTTATTAATTTTGAAAAAAAACATTTTCTCTTAATTTTAATAAGAGAGTGTCATGTGACACATTTAATTATTAAATTAGATAGTAATATATAATACATAATATAGGTATTTTTTAATTTCAATTTTAATATTTCAATTTTAATTTTAATACAATTAAAGAATATCATGTATATTTTGATTGTCAAATTAGTAATTAGTCATTGATATTGATAATGATACATAAAATAGATAGAGTGGTTGAAACTTGAAAGAATGAGAGAAATAGAGAAAGGAAGAGGGAGGAGGGGAGAACTCTTTAATTTTGGAAGAAAAGATTTTATTTCAATTGCAATGAGAAAGTGACATGTGGCACATTTTAGTTGTAAAATTAATAAGGAAGAGGGAAGAACTTTTTAATTTTGGAGGAAAAAAATTAATTTCAATTACAATGAAAGAGTAACATGTAGCACATTTTGATTGTAAAATTAGTAAGGGGAGAGGAGAATTCCTTAATTTTGGAAGAAAAATTTGATTCCAATTACAATGAGAAAGTGACATGTGGCACATTTTGGTTGTAAAATTAGAGATATATAATAGATTATGAATAATTTCAGCATACAAGCGATTAACACTTACAAGTGTTACAAGTCCTTTATCCTCAAACGCGCCTCTTATGGCATGTGTGTTTCACACGCCTCCTTAACATACTTTTAAATCAATTAACACACGAATATATAACTTCTTTTTTTCAAAGGATTTCATTTCCTTTTTTGAATTTCTTGCCTTCTTTGTTCGATCTCGTTCGTGCGTTTCTCTTTGCCTTTTCATTAATCGTTTACGTGTGTTTCTCACTGGTTTCTCCTTCGTCATTTACATGCATTTCTCTTTCTTTGTCATTTACGTGCATTTCTCTCTCTATTTTCTTGCTTTGTTTTTCTCTATTTTCATGATTTCTGAAATCAAGTTTTGAAATCGTTTTGAAGATAATGGATGATTCAACTTCAGATTGTCAGCTGAACCAGAGTGAAGTAGATTTTGAATTTGAATCGAATGAAGTTCTTGAGGTATAATTTAGTTTCAGTTAATTATTGAATCTGAATTTGATGCAGTTAGTCGTTTATCATTGTCTAGCTGAATAATGCATGAGCATTGATTGTGAAATTAATGCGTGAATATTGACTGTGAATTGAATCTAATGTACTACTTTTGATTAATTTTGTGTATTTTATACTAGACATTCGGGTGTAAATCAGAACTATTTGGGTGTATTTTAGGGAGGTTTGGGTGTATTTACAATTTATGACTTTTCTTATTATTTTAGTTGAATTATTGTCGTTCGGGTGTAGATCAAGAATATTTGGGTGTATTTTTATGATGTGCAGAAACTCTATAGTATATCATTATTTTTAACATGGTGTATTTTTGGGTGTATTTTGCAGCCCCTCTATGTTGTTGATGACCAGTTTGTTCCCAAGGTTAGAATGACTTTTAATACCCTTGAAGATGCTGCAAAATTTTATAAGGACTATGCGAAAACGAAATTAAGAATCAATTGATTACATGTAGCAGAGAGGGAAAATGAAAATCTAAAATATCTCCGACCGAAAAAATGAATTCCACCGCTGGTTTAAATTATCCTGCAAGAATTTATATACACACGTTGAAGGATGTTGGTGGTTGGATCATTTCGAAGGTCGTGTTGCATAATTCACATCCTTGCTGTCCAACTCAAGCAAAGATTCTCAAACAGCACAGGGAACTAAGCATGTCCGTCTGTCGTACAATACAGAATAACGAAAAAGCCGGTATCAGACCAAGAAAACTTACCAATCATTTGTTGCGGCAACTGGGGGTCATCGCGAGTTAAATTTTATCGAAAAAGACGTGAGAAATTACTTCATGAGAAAAGTGCGGAATGTTTCGGAATAAGAAGATGCAAAAGAATTCGGAAAATACTTATTAAGAATGAAAGAGAAGAATCAAAATTTCTTTTTCGAGTTCGAACTCGAGGACGATCAGTCGATTAAGCTTGCTTTTTGGGCCGACGCAAGGAGCAGGGCTACCTTTGAGTATTTCGGAGATGTTATTTCCTGCACACCACCTACAATACAAACAGGTAATATGTTGTTCTTGTTTATGATGCTAAATTAATATTGTTTTATGAATCTACTGCAGAGGTATATATTGAATATTTTTGGGTGTATAAAATTATTATTTGGGTGTATTTAATGATTTGAATTCTGATTTGTGTGTTGTTTTATGAATCTGCTGCAGAGGTGTATATTGGATATTTTTGGGTGTATTAAATCATTATTTGGGTGTATTTAATGATTTGAATTCTATTTTGTGTGTTGTTTTATGAATCTGTTGTAGAGGTGTATATTGGATGTTTTTGGGTGTATAAAATTATTATTTGGGTGTATGTAATATTTTAATTCTGTTTTCTCGTAATTTGTTGTAGGTATAATTTGGTTTGTGGTTCTTTTGTCGGGGTGAATCACCACGGTCAGTCAACACCTCTTGGATGCAGTTTGATGAAAAATGAAGATATTGAATCATTCAAATGATTATTTTAATGTTGGCTTCGTTGCATGGGAGAAAATTCTCCGAAAGTGATTCTCACCTATCAATGCGTGTCAATGAAAAGGACTATAGAGGCTTGTGTGCCTACAATAATTCACCGTTGGTGTATTTGGCACATCACAAAGAAGATTCCAAGCAAATTAAATGGCTACAAGGGACACATAGAAATCGAACAAAAAATGAGCCATGTTGTTTGGAACTCTCATACCAAAGAATCATTTGATAGGAATTGGAATGATTTTCTACTAAAGTATGGTCTTGTGGACAACAAGTGGCTTTCAGGTAATGATATTTAAAATCTGCAGCAAAGGTGTAAATTGCATGTTTTGGGTGTAATATAGTCTGATTTGGGTGTATTTTGCAGATCTTTACGAAGACTGTCATATATGGGTTTTAATTTATATGGATCACCACTTCTGCGTCGGGATGAGAAGCACACAAAAGAGCGAGAGCATGTATTCATTTTTTAACAAGTTCATTACCCAGAACAACTCACTTATCCAATTTGTCAAACAATGCAATAATTGCCTCGGAAACATGGAGCAAAGAGAGAGAGAATCCGATGCTGCAGATTTTCACACCATCATACCGTATGCAATAAAATCCTCCATAGAAGCTCAGTTTCAACATTTGTACACTCACCAAAAGTTTAGGAAAGTCCAAGCACAATTCAGAGGGAATGCGAATTGCATCACAAGATTAACGAACTCCTCTCTAGGCTATTCAGTATACGAAGTTGGAGAACAAGTTTCCAGCTCAATATTCAACAAGTTTGCGGTTACTTACAACTCAGTAGCAACCCAAGTGAAATGCCAGTGCTTATTATTCGAGTCAAGCGGGATATTGTGTCGTCACGCCCTAAGCGTGTTAAGCTTTGAACGAGTAACCCAAGTGTCACCGAGATATATATTGGAACGATGGAGCAAGAAGGTAAAGATATTTAAGAGCATCTGGCGTTAAACGCCCAGAATGGTGCCAGACTGGGCGTTAAACGCCCATCTGCTAGCCTCACTGGCGTTTAAACGCCAGCAAGTTCTCCACCAGGGTGTGCTGTTTTTCTTTCTATTTTTCTTTCTGTTTTTGCTTTTTCAATTGATTTTTGTGACTTCTCATGATCATCAACCTATAGAAAACATAAAATAACAAAGGAAAATAGATAAAATATAACATTGGGTTGCCTCCCAACAAGCGCTTCTTTAATGTCAGTAGCTTGACAGTGGGCCCTCATGGAGCCTCACGGATGCTCAGAGCAATGTTGGAACCTCCCAACACCAAACTTAGAGTTTGGTTGTGACCTCCCAACACCAAACTTAGAGTTTGACTGTGGGGGCTCTGTTTGACTCTGTTTTGAGAGAAGCTCTTCATGTTTCCTCTCCATGGTTACAGAAGGAGAACCTTGAGTCTTATAGTTTGCACTGTCTGCAAACCACGGAGCTTCCTGAATAGCAAACAACTGCTCATCCGGGAAGGTTTCAGAGATCTCAGTAGGAGGGAGGGATGCTCCTGCTACTGGTTCTATCCGGGACAGGTGATCAGCTACTTGATTCTCTATCCCTTTTTTGTCTCTTATTTCTATATCAAACTCTTGTAGAAGCAATACCCATCTTATGAGCCTGGGTTTTGAATCCTGCTTTGTGAGTAGATATTTAAGAGCAGAATGATCAGTGTACACAATCACTTTTGATCCTACTAAATAAGATCTGAA
>NC_029774.3:11422886-11423217 GCF_000817695.3 Arachis duranensis | reverse complement strand
AATAGGATAAATAATCCCAGCCTCTAGTAACTTAGTGACCTCTTTCTGCACTACCTCCTTCATGGCTGGATTTAGTCGCCTTTGTGGTTGAACCACTGGCTTAGCATCATCCTCCAATAGGATCTTATGCATGCATCTTGCTGGGCTAATGCCCTTAAGATCACTTATGGACCACCCAAGAGCTGTCTTGTGTGTCCTTAGCACTTGAATTAGTGCTTCCTCTTCCTGTGGATTTAAAGCAGAGCTTATAATCACTGGAAAAGTGTCACTCTCTCCCAGAAATGCATACTTCAGGGATGGTGGTAGTGGTTTGAGCTCGGGTTTAGGAGGC
>NC_029774.3:11392078-11419493 GCF_000817695.3 Arachis duranensis | reverse complement strand
TGCCAGTTTGGGCGTTTAACTCCAATTTTTATGCCAGTTCCAGCGTTAAACGCTGGAAATTCTGAGGCTGATTTGCAACGCTGGTTTGGGCCATCAAATCTCGGGCAAAGTATGGACTATTATACATTGCTGGAAAGCCCAGAATGTCTACTTTCCAACGCCGTTGAGAGCGCGTCAATTGGGCTTCTGTAGCTCCAGAAAATCCACTTCGAGTGCAGGGAGGTCAGAATCCAACAGCATCTGCAGTCCTTTTCAGCCTCTGACTCAGATTTTTGCTCAGGACCCTCAATTTCAGCCAGAAAATACCTGAAATCGCAGAAAAACACACAAACTCATAGCAAAGTCCAGAAAAGTGAATTTTAGCTAAAAACTAATAAAAGTATACTAAAAACTAACTAAAATATACTAAAAACATACTGAAAACAATGCCAAAAAGCGTATAAATTATCCGCTCATCAAATACCCTTTTACTTAACTCATTTTTCTCATTCTAATTCTCCTTTGCCACTTTGTGTTTCTTTTTACTATTTACCTATTTGTTTTCCTATTTTTATTATATCCTGGTTTTCTGTTTTTCAGGATGTCAGATTCCCAGAGAAAGGGAAAAGGAAAGGCTACCACTGGCAAACGTAAGAGAGGAGATTCTTCTATGTCTGTCATAGATCTTCTGCATGATGCCTTCTTACGGGAAAAACACTTTACCGCCCAGGAGAAGGCTGACCAGCTGCTCCCTGCTACTGATCCCATAAAGTTTGCAAACCGATACTGTGAGCTGAAGTATCCGGTGTTTGCAACCTCCAGGAACCTATACCTGGAGAGAACTCTGAAGATCTCAGGAGAACTCCAGCAATATACCTCTGATCATATCAAAGAAAGAGGCTGGTTCTTCCTGGAGAGAAACTTGGCAGAGGTTAATGCATCTTGGGTAAGGGAATTTTATTGCAATTACTTCATCACTTCCCTGGATGTAGTGAACCTAAGAGGAAAGTAGATACTGGTCACTGAAGAGGCCATTGAGGACATTCTGCAGCTCCCACCCAAGTCTGATCAGCCTGATGGGTACAAACATGCTGAGGAGGACATGCGTTTCATGAAGTTTGATTGGGATGCTGTCAAGGCCAGGATAGCCCTTGACCCGACTGTTCCGTGGAAAATGGGTCAAGACACCACCATGCCTAAGTGAATCAAGCGGGCTTACTTAAATGATGAGGCTCGGCTATGGCATCAGATCTTGAGCAACTATGTTAGTCCGAGTACCCATGAGACAGAGATACCAGCCGCTATGGTCACCCTCCTTTGGTGTGTGATGGAGGGTAAGGACCTATACCTGCCACGCTTTATTCGGTCCTACATGGCCAGGGTCCACGTCCGAGGCACTCTTCCCATCCCTATTTGGTTACACAGCTGGGCCGTCAAACTGACGTGCCTTGGGAGGATGCCGATGAGAGGCCACCTGCTGCTGAGTGCAGGAAGATTATTCCTCACAGTAGGAACTTTCTGGCTTTGGGCTACAGACCCCCACCCTTCACTGCTACTGATGAGACAGCCACACCTTTCGCTGGTCCTTCTTCCTCCACAGCTACCACTGCTACCACTATTGCACCTCCACCTGCCTCAGAGCCAGTTTATCACCTCGTGCACCGCTTGTTTCAGCAGCTAGACAGGATGGAGCGCCGCAACCGGCGCCGGTATGAGAGATCTGAGCGTCGCAGCCGGCGACGCTATGAGCACCTGAAGCTGTTCCCCTCCGAGCCTGACACACCATCAGACCCATCTGAGGAGGAGGCGGATGCGCACGAGGAGGAGACCTATCCACCGAGAGAGGCTGCACAAGCAGGCACGGAGCAGGCTGCCCCACAGCAGGAGGTCTCACATCAGATCCTGGCTACAGATCCCGAGATTCCCATTCAGTCAGCACCTCCTCTACAGCAGACAGATCCTCAGACCACCACTACAGAGACTCCAGCTATCCACCCTATCAGTGATGACACCCCTTCACACCCAGCTTGAGTGAGCATCGAGGATGGTGCTTTATTTTAAGTGTGGGGAGGTCGCCATCTCTGGCATACTATGTTGGTGAACCACTACAGACCCTTCTTTTTTTTATTTTGGCTATTTTTCTGTATTTTTCTCTTTATTTTTATTTTTATTTTCTGAGTACTTATACATTGCTACTTTCATGTATTTTTACTCTATTTCTGCATTTTACACTTTAGTTCATATTTTAGCCATTTAGTTTAGTTTGCAGTTCTAACTTATTAGCTATAGAGTAGGTGGATTAATTAGTATAGTTTACCCTGTTGGCATATAATAGTTTAATTTGATCAAAATAAAAGGAGTAGACTAGGAAATTTAAACAAGATCAAAACAATCCACACACTTTGTATATAAAGTATTACATCATGTAGTTAAGTTAACAACATTTCATCAAGGAGGAACACTAAAACTTTAGCCATCCAATATATTTTACATTGAAAATAATGGGAATTTTTAACTAAACCTCCATGACATACATGATTGATATATGATTTTTGAGTTTGAGAACATACAGCCTGTGAGTTTTGAGCTTAATTGTATGGTTACATTTAAACCATAATATTTTATTCCTGTGTGTTCCATCCTTCTTTTTTATTCTGGTGTTCTTTACTTTGTTTTAATCTATATGTCCAATTATAGAATAGAAATACATAGCAAGAGAGTGATTGAGGCCATGGTTTGATTCTAACCCACTTATCCCAAAATTAGCATACTTTTTACATCACCCTTGTTAGCCCCCTTGAGCCTTTAAATCCCTTTTTATTCTAACAGCCACATTACTAGCCTTAAGCAGAAAAATAAAATAAAAAATCCCAAGTTGAATCCTTGGTTAGCTTAAGATAGAAATTGTGTAGTGTTTGAGTGTGGGGAAACCTGTTGGGAACATGGATGATAAAAACAAAAAGGTAGAAAAGTTGAAAAAAATAAAAAAAAGAAAAAAATATTATTTTTCAATAGTTGAATAAAGGGGACACAAAAGAATTCCCCAATTGTGAAATAAAGCAATGCACATGGGATAAAAATAAACATTGAAACATGAGCATGTAACATCAAAAGTGGGAACATATAAGAAAATAGGTAAAGAAGCTTTGCTTTGTAAGGTATGTATGTTAGGTGAGATCTTAAACTAATTAAGGATTCACTTATTAGCTCACTTAGCCTTATACATATACTCTCACCTTTACCTTGGCCCCATTACAACCTTAATTAAAGACCTCATGATTTTTGGTATGTCTATATTTTATAATTGTTGATTGATTAGATGAAGAACAAAGTTATAGAAAGTAAGGATAAAAAGAAGAATAGAGTGATTAACCCAATATACACTGAGTGATTAGAGAGTAAACACAAAATCCAGTGAGGGTTCAATAACTTATCAACATGTATCTATGCTTAATTTGTTAATTGTCTTGCAAGTTTATAAAATATTTTTCTTCCCATCTCAAGTGTAAAAGTGCTTTAACATTATCTAAGGTTGGCTATATATATATATATATATATGATTCCTTGAGAATGTGAATTGATTTAACTACATGTAAGCTTTATATATGAGTGAATACAATTAGAATTGCATCATGCATTTAGTTAGTTGCATTTAGATTAGAATTGCATTGCATGTCATTCAACCACTTCAACCTTACTTTTTACCTTGGATATAGCATGAGGACATGCTATTGTTTAAGTGTGGGGAGGTTGATAAACCCATATTTTATGATATATTTTGTGCTTAATCTGAGTGATTTATTCAATCCTTCACCCACTTATTCATGTTAATTACATGGTTTTACTTTCCCTTCCTTATTATGTGATGTATATGAAAAACATGTTTCCTATGCTTTAGAATTAATTATTTTAATTACCTTTATTTCCATTCGATGCCATGATTAGTGTGTTGAGTAGTTTCAGATCTTCTAAGGCAGGAATGACTTGAAGGATGGAAAAGGGAACATACAAAAATGGAAGGAAAGCGTAAAAAGGAGTTTTGAAGAAACTGGCATCCACGCGATCGCATGGACGACGCGACCGCGTGCCAAGAGCGAAGAAGCAGCGACGCGGCCGCATGACTGACGCGACCACGCGCCTAAAGAAGAACACCTATGACGCGGCCGCATGACTGACGCGACCGCGTGACAAAGAAAACCCCAATCGATGCGACCGCGTGACCCACGCGGACGCGTGACAGAGGCCACGCACCAGAAATTGCAGAAAATGCTCATAGCAGATTCTAAAGCCCTTTTTGGCCCAAATTCAACTCCAGAAGGCATAGACCAGAGGTTATGAAGTGAGGAAATGCATCTATTCAAGGAGTCTTGGTATTTTTTTGGTTACTTTCCATGATTTAGGTTAGTTGGAGAGAGATTCTCTCCTCTCTCTTTAGGATTAGGATTTAGGATTCAGGACTTCTCTTAGTTTTAGGAGTGACTCTCAATCCTAGGTTCAAGGTTCTTTTACTTTACATTTATTTCTTATTTTCAGATACTTGAATGCTTATATTAGTTATGTTGCCTATTTAGCTTATGCCACATTCATGATGATTTCCCTATTTAATGATATTTGAGGTATTTTAGTTTAATATTGCTTTCTTTTGTTTATGCTATTGATTATTCCCAATCTGAAGATATTTTATTCCAATAGATTTAATTTCTTTTCTTTTTGGTCTTGGTTAAGAAATCAGTAACTCAGGAGTTATCTTAGCTCAATATAATTGATAACTGTTATCTTGCTAATTGAACTGAACTTCAATAATCCCAACCTTTTCTTAGGAAATAAATAGGATTCGAAGGTCTAACTAATTAGTCCCTTGACTTTCCTTTGCTTTAGCAAAGGTTAACTAAGTGGAATTAAGATTCAACTTTCATTATTAGTGATAAGAATAACTAAGTCTGGACTTCCAATTTCTCATACCTTGCCAAAAGTTTGCTTTACAGTTGTTTATTTATTTTAATTGTCATTTAAATTACTTGTCATACTTCTTCCTTAATTCCAAAATCCCCGATTTTACCTTTTTCATAACCAATAATAAGAACATACTTCCCTGCAATTTCTTGAGAAGATGACCCGAGGTTTAAATACTCGGTTATCAATTTTAAAGGGGTTTGTTACTTGTGACAATCAAAATATTTGCACGATGGGATTTCTGTTGGTTTAGAATCTATATTTACAACGCGACTATTTTTATAAAATTCTTTACTAGCAAAAATCCTAACGGCATTGCTGTTTATGTTAGAAATTAGTATTTTGTTTAGTTTTTATGGTTTAAGATTTAGGGTTTAGGGTTTAGAGTTTAAGGGTTTAGGGTTTAGGGTTTAGGGTTTAGTGGCTAGAGGTTTATGGGTTTAGGGTTTTGGGGGTTAGAGGTTTAGGAGTTTAGGGTTTTAGGAAGCCAACAGCAGGGGATAGAATTTTGGGTGTATAGTGAAAATATTTGGGTGTAAGATTTAATTTTTTTTATATTTTTCAGATGCTGCTGTTTATGTTAGAAATTAGTGTTTTGTTTAGAGTTTATAGTTTAGGGTTTAGGGGTTTAGGGTTTAGGATTTAGGGTTTAGTGGTTAGGGGTTTAGGGTTTAGGGTTTTAGGGTTTAGAATTTAGGATTTTAGGGTTTAGGGTGTAGGGGTTTAGTGGTTAGAGGTTTATAATTTAGGGTTTAGAGTTTAGGGGTTTTGGGTTTTGGGGATCCAGTAGCACGGGATAGAATTTTGAGTGTATAGTGAAAATATTTAGGTGTAAAATTTAATTTTTTTATATTTTTCAGATGCTAGTGTTTATGTTAGAAATTAGTGTTTTGTTTAGTTTTTATAGTTCAAGGTTTAGGGTTTAGGGTTTAGGATTTAGGGTTTAGGATTTAGGGTTTAGGGTTTATTGTTTAGGGTTTAGAGTTTAGGGTTTAGTGGTTAGGGTGTAAGGGTTTAGGGGTTTAGTGGTTAGGGATTCAGGGTTTAAGGTTTTAGGGTTTAGGATGTAGGGGTTTAGTGGTTAGAGGTTTAGGGTTTAGGGGTTTAGGGTTTTAGGAATCCAGCAGCAGGGGATAGTATTTTGGGTGTATGGTGAAAAATATTTGGGTGTAAAATTCAACTTTTTTTTATATTTTTCAAATGCTGTTGTTTATGTTAGAAATTAGTGTTTTGTTTATATTTGTTTGTTTTATATTTAGTATACATATACAATCAAATCCTAAAGAGGTTAACAATTCAAATTTCTGAATTCACATACATCTTTGTTGGTTTTTCAATTGAAATATACGAGGACCCATTTTGGGTGTATACCAGTTATATTTGGGTGTATTATTACAGTAATTGGGCATATTAGTAGGTTTGGTATTGTTTTCCTTAATTTTTTTAAAACATGTAATTCAGAGCTTTTGAATATAGTAGAGACAGTTTAGTTATGGAAAAATTTTATAATAAAGCTGGGTTATATTCACAAAATTTTACAAGAAGTGTTCAAACTATTCCAAGAATACATAACACTTAGATTAATCACTTTCAATATCATATGAATCTATCTAACAATATGGACTCAACAACAGTGAGGATGGCTTTGACAATCTTACTGCTTCATTTTCTCTAATGGCTTCGTTTCTGTCTTGATTCATTTCATGAAATAGAATCCAGGAAGCAAATTCTACTTTAAAGTGGTCAACCTCCTCCTACAGTTTAAAAGAATATTCTTTTTAATCAACTATGTTAATTTAGTAAAGTAATAGAACTGAGTTATATAGTGTTAAACACAATTACTTGAGTCCAATTATCTCATTCATACTTTTCCCTTTTAATATTTTCAGGCTGAATTATTTCAAGTCATTTGATTACATAAATAGCACAATCATAGCTGAAAAATAAAAAATAAATTAGCAATTTAAAATAGGAAAGATTGATTTTCAGAGTAAAAGATTTATACCTTGTTTTTTGGCCTGAGATGCCAATGTATGGTGGTTCGATTTCACGATCCTTTTTCCTGAGAAATGACCCCCCAGCATATACCCTCATTCTCGAAATCACATATCCCTAAAAACAAAAAATAAATCAAAATATAAGAATAAATTTTATAAAGGAATACACCCAAAGGATCATAAACTACACCATATTTTGAATAGAAATACATCTAAATATTAAAACACAAAACACATAAACAACTTACAACAAATGTATTTAGCTTTATTCTGGCTTTGGAGGGACACTCCTTGTGATACGGGTCAAGTATATAAAATTTTTTCTTTCTTACGTCAGCCACCCATATCCACCAATGCTCTGAATAGCAAACAGGTGCAAAAATCTAAAGCATGTTCACATTGAACAGTGTTTTAGTTTAATTGGCACATAACCAAAAAATTGTGATAAGAAGTTTTAGAAATGAAAACTTATATATCGATGTGATGCTAATTTTTTGAGGTCCAAAAAGGGTATAAATATTGGGTAGTCTTCGACCTTAAATAGCATTTTGGATTTAGGCTATAAGAATTCCCCATCTGGATGATTTCCAATGGCCATGTTCTGCAACATTTGTGAAACACCAAATGAAATATTTAATACACTCAAAAGATTACAAAAATACACCCAAATTTCATTGAAGTACACCTTACCACAATATCAGGAGGGAGACAGTATATTTCTTCTTAAAATCTTTTAATGTTTTGTTGCTTCAGGATCGGGCATATGGCAGTGACAATCTAGAAAAAAAATCCAAATCAATTTACATCAATCAACATTGCAGTTACATTTCATGATAAAATCATTAATCTTATTCTGATATTACCTCAGCTTCTATATGTGTAGCAGCTTTCAGAGATACAAAGTGGACTTTTGTCAAAATGAATCGATCTTGTGCTTTGAGGGTGCACACCAGGTCATACTCATTAGTGCTTCCATCTCTGTATGTCTTCACACGTGTGGCCCAGACGTAGCATTTCTCTTTCTTTTCAGCCGACATCTCCTTGCTTTTCACAAGAGTTTCAAAGTTTTCAAAAAAAATTTCGGCACACTACTTTTCAATCGGCAAACTTTTACCCTCTGCATAATCCAATGCTGTCTTCACCCCATTATTTGCATTTTTTTTCACTACTTCCTCTAATTGTTCAATTAGCTCTTGTGTTTCATGACTTTTTGCCTTCTGAGCTCCTAGTTGCCCCTACCTCTCTTGCGTCAATGCTTCTTCTTGGCTTGAATCAGTCAAGCCAAGGCTGAATGATGGCATCAGAACTTCTTTAGGTATGTAGGATGCTGTCTGGGCCATCATCATCAGTGCAGTAGCGTCTTTTGGGGCTGGATTACTGCGTGTTGACATATAACGTACTATAAGAATAAGAATAGATGAATGATATCGAAAACCAAGTTATATTGGGCTGAACTTACATTTTAGATGGAGCTGGCGGAACCGTGGATGTGCTTTCATCAGGTTTCGGGGGTTGTAGAGTGCTGTAGGGTTAGATAAAACGAATCATATTATAAAAAAATCAGTTACAGATCAATTCTGAAGATATACACCCAAATAAAGAAAATATACACCCAAATAATAATCAAATACACCCAAATAAAAAAAATATACACCCAAATAAGGACAATGTACACCCAAATAATAACCGAATACACCCGAATATTATTCCTTACTTTTTTGTTCTTTCTTCACTAATTTTCTCTCTCGGAGACTTTGTGGGGGATGGTTCAATTGCTGGCAGAGGGGTTGTTTCTGTTTTATGGGATAGAGGGACTTAAACTTGAATCGGAAGTCTAAACAAGACAAAAATAAAAAAGTTAAGAAAGCCCGTTAAAATTCATGATTTTATGGTTGAAATTTAGTTGTAAAACTCACATTGAAAGCAGTTCAGGTTGTGAATGTGTCTCCATCCGCACAACCATCATGTTCTGTTGATCTGGGTCATTGGTTGTTTCTTCTACCAGACTCAACCTGAAATACACCCAAATAAAGTCAAAATACACCTAAAGCATTGAAAAGAAACACAGGCTTTGTTTTTTGAGAACTTATGTAGTTATAGTTTTTGCTTTTTTTTTTCCTAACTTTTTTTTTCTCGAATAAAACATTAAAGGGCTTTTTTTCAAATATATATATACAGAATTAGAAGCAGAAGGTAAAAAAAGATAAAAGCAACTGGTATTAGAAACAGAAATTACATGCTATCCGCCGGTTTGTTTATGCTGCTTTGATCTGTTTGTCCTTGAGACAAAGGATCATTGTCACTTCCTAAGGTCACCTCTGGCATTCTATGCATAGAATAAATATCATTCAGTTAAAATACTATACAGTTAAATCAGGATAACAAGATTTTATCAATAAAGATTCTTATGTTTTGAATGAGTTATAGTGACCTTTTGTCGATTGCAGCCCAGCTCCCTCCTTCTTAGGAAACCAAAAATAATTATCAGCAACCAAAACACCTTAAAATTGGTAATATACACCCAAATATAACAAACCCCTGTGCAGCAGCTTTTTCATTGGTTTTCTTCTTTTTTGATTCCCTTAAGAATTCATGTAATACTTCAGTTCCAAGTTCAGATCTGACAGTACATGCATAAAAACATGTTAACAAATGTAATTTTGATGATAAACGGTAATATAGCTTCACAAAGTATCTTACCCATTAAAGGATTGAGTTTATTCAGGAGACGAATCCTCAACAACGTGCTTTCTCTTTTTGAATTGCGCCCTGGAAATAAAAAAAGTATGAATCAGAAAAATAAAATAAAATTGATGATAAAATACTATCCAAAGCAGTGCTTACTTTTTGGTTGTAGTCTAAATTTTTTTCTTTGTTTTTTATTTTTTTATTGGTGATGATTCTTCACTTCTGAAAGTTAATGAGAAACACTCTGTTAATACATCAAATGTTGAAAATAAACAGAAAAGAAAGCGATGATAATTTTAGAATCTTACTTATCATTCTATTCAGTTTTTGAATTGGAATCCTCTAGAATCTGCTTCCTTTTTCTGGATTCTATTCTGGAAGGCAAACAATCATTAGTAAAAAATACCCTAAAAGTGATAAAAATACACCCAAAAATTACTTACTTTTTGGCCGTTCTGGTGGGTTGTTTCCTTTTTGGTTCCTCTGAGTTTTCTTCAGCCTCAGACTCAGAGGAAGAATCAACTTCAGATTCAGATGTATCACTCTCAGATGATGAACTTACCTTATTTTTTTGCTTTTTTCTTTTCTTTTTCCTTCATTTGTTTCAATTTCTTTTTGTTTCTACCTTCTTTATAATGTTCTGAAACAGTAGAAATGTTAGTTTACAGTATCTACATAAATAAAATACACCCAAATTAGAGAAGATATTCTGTTCACTTACCATATGTCCATCTATTTCTGCTCTCATCCTTGCAACCAACTCCTCTCTATTCCAGTTGCTAACTCAGGGCAGTCCAGGGTTTTCTTCTCTTTTTTTGTCTTTGTTTTTTGCCAGATGAAAATAGATTATCATCAAGGCAAAGAGACAGCCATCAATTGATTTTTTCTTTTTCAGACGGTAATTAGTTATGCCTTTGATAATGAAATTCAGCACATGGACTCCCCAGTTGCCCTCCGTTATTTTGTCCATCTTAAAAATTGGAGCTAGGTACACAGGAGAGATTTTATTTATTGTTGTTGGCAACAAGAACGCCATCTGAATATAGAGGATGAAAATCCTCTTGAACATTAGGCGATCATGTTTGTTTCAACACCAATACTCATCATGTTATCGGTCAGACTCTTTAGAGTCTTCCTCTGGAACTTTCTAAAAATTAGTTTGTTGTCTTTAGAAAGTTTCTTATAACTCACTTTATCAGGAAATAGATCTCCTATAAAAAAGAAAAGAATTTACACTCCAAATCACTTGAAACACACCCAAATATCACTCATATACATCTAAATTTATTTCTTGATTACATGATATCAGAATAAGATATTACGAAGAATGGAAGTATAGAGGTTTTCTATAATCAGTTACCTGATGCATTGAGGCCAAGGGCAGCCCCTATTGTGCTAGGTTTAACTTTAAAGAAACCATAGCTTGTTTCGTGTGTGTTTTTGCCCAATTTAAAGGAGTTGGCTAACTCCTTTAATAGTTTGTGAGGCACTCTCATTGGTGGGATGTGCTTGAGTCCACCAAAACCTAATTTCCGAGCAATCGCTTTCTTTGCCTCGCTCATATTTTCAAATTTTTCACTCAATAGTCTAGTTGCACACTTCAAGTCTTTGGTTTGCTGTAAAAAAAGGTAAAATTAGATTCATTTAAATAACCTATATTTGTATTAAGAAAAATTGACTTGTTCTGCTTACATTATATTTTTTCCACCTTGGTTCTTGGTTGCCATTTTTACTATAATAAAAAAGAGATACTATTAATAGATAAAAAATACACCAAAATATTAGAGAGATACACTCAAATCCACTCCTATACACATTTTATTTTTTCAATTAAACGAAATTAAATGAGTTCAAAATACACCCAACAATTATTTAACCTGAAATTCAATACAGAGTTTATATGTATACAAACCTACTTAAAAAACATGTAAACATGCACAAAACATGTACCAAAACAGATCAAAATACACGTTAAAACATTTACTAGAAGTACGTAAAATAGCATAAACAAAGAACAGTTTCATCAGAACAGTAATATGAGATTTAATCCAAGAACAATGAAACAGAGAGAGAAATACGGACGATATAGTGCTTCGATTTCAAAATTAGAAACAGAAATGTGAAAAACCTAGAAGAACAATAAAACAGTACCTTGAATAATGTTTGTTCGTTCTTTTTAGTGGTTTTTGAAGGAGATTTGTATGTTTTCTTCTTGATTTCTTCTACTTTTTGCGAGGAGTTAGATGGTTTCTTCAGAATTGCAGTTGGTTTCGAATGTGGCTTGAATCTCGACGGTTTGGGTATTGATTGAGGAAGAAGAGGAAGAGTCTTTCATAATGAGCGCACTTTGGAAAAACGAAACGGTTGAGTAAGGCACATATGTTTATGCTCGATTATAGAAGAGTGTAGTGCGTGTGCTTTTTGTTGGGTTTGGGCCAACTTGTAGAACTTATAAGCCAAAAAGGCTTGTATGTGTAGCAGACCTGAATTATTAATAAGCAAATTATTCAATGAGGTTTCAAAAAGAGATCTCATTGATGAGGTTGACAATTTATTTGCTCATATATCCATATTCTATTTTGCCAAATTTCATGCCAAATTTCAATGAGGTTGACAATTTAGGTCTCATGACATTTTATTATTGCTCATGTATTCTCGTAATGTAATATCCTAATATTCAAATTCTTATACTCGAGTCCTAAGTCAATAATAATAAATTAGTACAACTTTCAAGGTGAATTATAATACATATATATCTATATAATTAAAAAGAGTTATTTAACAAAAATCAGAAAAAGAGAAAAATAAAATCACGATCGGAATACTCTCGTATCGAAAAAAAGAAAATAAAACGTATTCAGATAGCGAATCAAGATAAGGTATAACAATAAGGAAGAATAGAATAAAGATGAGGTACATATATGTATATAGATATGAGTATAATAGCCACTAGTCCCGACCTGCGAAGTTTTGGCTGATTAGGGTACAAAAATAAAATCAATTGACAATAATAATTTTCTTATCTCTCCCAAAATATACATCAATATCTCTATAGGCAAGTTTTCAAAAGGAAATAAATACATAATAAAAGGTTTTTAAAATGAGTTCGAAGAGATCTAAACAAAAGTAAAACAAAGTTCAATGATCTTCGCCATTTTTTAAAAAAACACAGCTCACTGCTGAGCACCTGGACCTGCATCTAAAAAACAGAGAATGTATACGGAATGGCAACCCCCAACTCATGGGTTCTCAGTACGATAAAAATACTAAATAAATACAATGCACTATAATAAGAACTCACTAAGCATCCTAATCTTCCTTTCATCAATTGTCCACCCTAAATTTTCACTAATAATCCATAACTTAGGCAACTGTCTTAGGGAATACTAAATCTAATTTAATTTATCATCTTTTTCAACTTTTAAACTTTCTAACTTCCAATTTATTGTAGAACTATGACTAGAACCAGCACAAGTTAATTCAACTCAGTGATCATATATTGATACTTCACATTTTCACCTGAAACAAGTGAAATCACTTCACTGCATTTATTCAAAAAACTCAAATAATTTCTTTCAATATTC
Organism: Arachis duranensis; assembly: GCF_000817695.3. NCBI lineage: Eukaryota > Viridiplantae > Streptophyta > Magnoliopsida > Fabales > Fabaceae > Arachis > Arachis duranensis. The sequence continues at coordinate 11,406,292 of NC_029774.3, read as the reverse complement.
ATCATTGTTAATCAGGTATCTTATCATTTCATTTCAATAAAAACAGTTCTTAGCGTCAATCAACACTAGCATGAAGGGCCTCTTAACTGATTTCATTTCGTATAGTCAATTAACATTATGCATTATATTTCAAATTGTGATCTCATACTAAACGGTGTTAGAAAGATAAAAAAGAATAACAGAAAAAAGATTTAAGAAAATAACAAAAAAAAAAGATTTTTGTATATATTGTATAAAGAATATTTATAAGTATTGAAAAAATGAAAATAATAAAAATATATAATATTTTATAACAAATATCTAAATATGTTAAATAATTTTAATAATATTAATTGGTTCTAATATATTTTAACAAACAGTAAATAACAAAGACATAAAAAATGATTTTTATAATATTTTGTAAATAAATTATGAATTAATTCTAACAAATAATAAATAACAAAAAGTTATTATTTTTTCTCTCCTTAAATTATCAATACGTAAGTTAAACAATTAATATATTGATAATTTAAGTAACAGAGATAGAGGATAATTTTTTTTAGTATGGAAGAGTGTTAAATTTCTTTAGAAAGAGCAGAATAAGAAGATAATATTATATGTAAAATTATGTTAAAATTGTTGTTACATGATACAAAAATCATTATATTTATAGGGATATTATCAGCTAATCTCATAAATATCCATCTATTAAGTATTAGTCATTTTAATTTAACTCTCAATTACTAACAACTCTAATAATATTTTAATATGTTTTCACAAGGTGGTGAATGAAAGATATCAATAATCTCCGACTTGGATAAGTTTCGATAAGATGGTTGAAGAAGAGGCGTGCAGCGCAGTAGACGTGTAGCGCGAGACACAGAAGAAGAAAAAGAAGGAAGACGCGTGTTGCGGACTGGCGATTCTAGTCATGACGAAAAGGAGGAACAAAGTTACTATTGCTCTAGTTCTGTGTTTGATAGTGAGATAGCCTAGCTAGAAGGAGTAGGAAGAAAAAGAAAAGAGAAAAAGGGGACATCGAGTACACCGCGACAGTGCAGAATGGCCGGCAGCGAGATGAATAGATAGATAAAAAGAGGAAAAAATGTACGGATAAGAGTTGTTTCTTGACCGAGGAAGAAGAAAAAAGAGACAAAGAAGAAGAGATGAGAAAAGAAGAAGAAAAGAAAAAGAAGAAAAAACAACAATGACAACAAACTTTGAGAAACGCATGAAGGCTCGTTTCAACTGTCAACAACCATAATTTTAGGTAATAGAGAGGAGAGGGAATAAAATAGCTAAGAAAACACCAGGTTATTGCAACGCTCTCATATTGAAAATAGAGGATCATCTGTTTAGAAGAGAAAGAATAGAGCTAGTGAAAAAGTCATATTTATTTTTTGAGATGATGACAATAAAGAAGGATCGATACTAAGGTGATAGTTAATGCCAGTAAAGATATGAGTGATAAGGATAGAGTTTAAATTTTTATTAGAATGAATATAGAAAGGATTAGTAGGATTAAAAGATAATTTTTGCCATTAGAAAGGAAGAAGACAAGAGAGACTGATTATTCGGGTTTAAAGAAGAAATATGGTGATTTTTCACCGAAAAACTAATGATTTATTTTCTTCTAGTAAGATATCATAGTTTTGATACTTTGTTAAATTTTTTGAAAAATAGCAGAATAAGAAGATAATATTATATATGAAATTGTTGTGTTGAAGTTGTTGTTACATGATACAAAAATTATCATATTTACAGGGATATTACCAACTAATCTCATTTCGGAGAGTGCTAAGTAAACAATGACCATCTTTAACAACATGAACAATTACCAATCAAATAAAAATGCACTACACTTCTAAATTATTTACCTAAATTTTAATATTAAAATAACCATTAGTACACTTAGTGAAATGAACATGCGATATATTTATTATTCACATTATTTAGTATTTTTATTTTCTACCTATACTTTTTCATTTTATAAATATCCATCTACGTACTAACTATTAGTCATTAATAATTTAACTCTTAACTACTAATGACTCTAATAATATTTTCATAAAAAGCTTTAGTTGAATGATAGAATACAGTGCCACAGTATCGAAGATGGCACTGCACAATGAGATGCGAAGGTGAAAATATCAATACCATTGAAGAAGTTGTGAAGAGCCTCTGGCACTGAGAGAAGTTGATTGCTACCGTGCTTTACAAATGGTGCCTAATTTTTTAAAATAGATAATTAGTTAATATTTAATAAATTTTAAAATTTTAATTTTTTATTTTAAAAATTAATTTATACAATTTAAGTACTATAATAAAAAAATACTGTAGAATTGACCTTTGAAAAAAATAGGAGAAGAGAACGTCGTTTGGAAAGAAAAGAATTAGCTTTTTAATTATAATTTAGATTTGAATCATCAAAAGGTTAATTATCAATCGTACCAAATAACCGGCTACCTCATTGCAATTTGGCAAAAAAAAGTAGGGGGCATTTAAGCAATTAAATTGTCAATCTCATCAATGAGACCCTTGTTGAAAACCTCATCAAATACTTTGCCTAGTAAGTATATATGTATACTTAAAATAGAGGCTGCATATACACTGATTGAAACAACAATAACGAGAAGTAGTGAGCCAAAAATAACCTAACTACTCAAATATTATTGCACCAGCTGTAACACGGTTGTTGCATTGTATCTTGCAAGAGCAAGAATGAATAAGACAAGACCCTGAGGAAGTGAAGGACAATAATAAGTACTATAGGGTACAGCACGGTCTTCACATATATAATTAAACACGCGTTGAAGTCAACACGGTGCATGCCTATATTCATGCACTGCACAGACATGCATCTATTCATTGATTTCATTCATTATCATAAATTGGTAATGTAATCTTCGTTTGGTGGCTCAAACAATGCTTTGCCATTTTTAACCCCTTCACTATTTCACTTCACAGTCACACCCAGCTGGCTTCACGCGTTTTTCATCCATATATGATGATGACGTGTTTTCTTATTACTCACTCGTCCTCTTTCCACCGCTTTGATCAATGATGATAATCAATGATATGCTTCTTCGTCTCTTATCCGATCCTCTGCTCTGATCTCTATAGTACTGCAATGCAATCTTCTAATGACTACTCATAAATTTATTAACTGACGAATCTACTAATTCGAAACTTTTGTAACAACAGAAAATAAATTCATCTCATACTAATTATTATGTCATGCTGATGCATCAATGACCACCAAATCTTGAATTGTTCATGTTTGGCAACTTCCACCTTTTAGTTTTTACTTTGGGGTTTATTTAAGATTATAATAAAATTAAGAAAAATTTATTAAAAATATTTAAATTTTTTTATTAATAATAAATTTATCATGTGTCCTTCTTTAAAATACACATTAGCTAGATCCTTTACTTTAAAGACTTGTATCGACTCTCATTTTTTAACATCAATAATTAAAATCTTCAAAAATAAATTTATTTCTTTATCTTGTAATTACAATAATATTTAAAATGATTTGTTTTATTTATCAATATATAAAATAACTAATCAACTTTCAGTTCAAAAATCGTTAAATTCTTCTAAAATATATATAATCGATTTACTTTCTAACTATGTTTTCGATTCTTAACTAGTGCATGCATGCTACGATTAGTTGCATGATTGTATTGTGTTCCAAAAATGAGACTAGGATTATCTCTTTTAGTAGTAGAACATAAATTTGTAGGATCGGATACGAGACTGCAACGAATTTCTCTGAGTTCGTATCACCAAAAAGATAAAGGTACCTATAAAAAGTCTTTAATACTCAAATTAAGAGTCTTTAAGATGAATAATGCGTAATATAATGTGCTGGGTCTGAATACCATAGTTACGAGAGCTAATAATTTTTTGTCACTTAAAAAATATGATAAAATTTTTGATGACTTAAAAGAAAATAAATAACAAAAAAAAATAAATAAGAAATTGCTTAAGAAAGACAGTCCCGTTAAATATTATTCTCAAATTTTTTTTAAGGCAACGAAAGCTCTACTTGGGGAGAAAGAGTCTGTTGAAAAAACTCAACACAGGTTTAAATCAAAAACCTGTCTAACAGCGGAAGCACCAAAATAATTTTCCCACAACCTGTGCAATTAAATGGGCAACACCAAAGATACTCCAAGTAGCAAATATAATGGCAGAAATTAAATAATCTGACACCAGAATTTTAATGTGGGAAAACCCCCAAAAGAGGGACAAAAAAAATCCACGGGACCTAGTCCAAAAAAATCTTCCACTATCAGAATAATGGGTACACAAATAGTCTTCCTAGTGACACTAGGGCATCTCAACAATCAGCAAAATACATCACCAAAATTGGTGGAATCAACATAAACCCTCCACAAAGTGGGTATCTCAAATCAGGCAATACAACTAACAAGTTATATCCTAATGATCATCTCTACACCAGGAATAACATACTAAAATTTCATAAAATTGAGCAAGTTTACCAAGTCAATGTGATCAAGGTTAGCATGCCCTTTTCCCCCAAATTTCCTTCTTCTCTCGACGCCGTGCTTTCTGTTTCCTTCTTTCTTTTCTTTTGAAAAAAGAGAGGCTTCAAACTCTCTCTCCCTCTCTCGTGGCTATTAGGCCACTTTCTTTTATTTATTTGTTTTTCTATTTTTTTTGTTTTAAAAGGTTGTGGGTCCCACTTGAGGTTGGGGACCCACCAACAAATCTCTCCCTCGCCAACTCAAGTGGGGATAGGCTGCTCTACCAAGCCCACCTTCTCTTTGCAGGAATCAAACTTCACTGCAGGTAAACTCTTAGTCATCATATCTAAACCATTATCATCAGTATGGATCTTCTCAAGTGCATATGACTTCATCTCAAGCGCTTGACGTATCCAATGATACCTCACCTCTATGTGCTTCGATCGGGAATGAAACGTCGGATTCTTGCTAAGATGGATAACACTCTGACTGTCACAAAATAACACAAATTTCTCTTTATTGATGCCTAACTCTTGTAGAAATTTCTTCATCCACAAGAGTTCCTTAGAAGCCTCAACAACAGCAATGTATTCTGCCTCTATAGTAGACAAAGCAACACATTTTTGAAGTCGAGATTGTCACGACACAGCTCCCCCTGCAAAAGTCATCATATATCCAGAAGTAGACTTTCTTGAATCAAGATCCCCAGCCATATCTGCATCTGTGTAACCATCCAACACAGGTTGGCCACTCCCAAAGCATAAACAAACTCTGGAAGTACCATTAAGGTATCTGAGAATCCACTTCATTGCTTGCCAGTGTTCCTTGCCAGGATTAGAGAGAAACCGACTAACAACTCCAACGGTATGAGCAATATCCGGCCTGGTGCAAACCATAGCATACATCAAACTGCCAACTGCAGATGCATATGGAATCTTCTTTATTTTCACTTTCTCTTTCTTACTTGTAGGACATTGCTGCGAACTCATCTTGAAATGACTAGCAAGTGGAGTACTAACAGGTTTGGAATTACTCATACTAAACCTCTCTAAAACCTTCTCAATATACTTCTGCTGTGACAACCACAGTTTCCCATTCTTCCTGTCACGAGTGATACTCATGCCAAGGATTTTCTTTGCAGGACCTAAATTCTTCATAGCAAAGGATCTGTTCAAGTCTTTCTTAAGACTTTCAATCTTCTTAGTGTCATGACCAACAATCAACATGTCATCAACATAAAGCAAGAGAATTATAAAATCACCATCAGAGAATTTCTTAACATACACACAATGATCATAAGAAGTCTTACTATAACCATGACCTTCCATGAAGGAATCAAACTTCGTGTACCACTGCCTTGGCGCTTGCTTCAACCCATATAAGCTCTTCTTCAACTTGCATACAAGATGCTCCTTTTCTTTAATCTCGAAACCCTCTGGTTGCTCCATATAGATTTTCTTATCTATGTCACCGTGAAGGAATGCAGTCTTCACATCAAGCTGCTCAACCTCTAAATTCAAGCTAGCCGCCAATCCAAGCACAACTCGAATAGAGGACATCTTCACAACTAGAAAGAAAATCTCCTCAAAATCAATACATTTCTTTTGCTCAAAGCCTTTCACAACCAATCGAGTTTTGTACCTTGGCCGTGAGACATTTTCATCCGCTTTCAACTTGAACACTCATTTATTCTTGAATGCTCTCTTACCCTTCGGCAACTTCACCAATTCAAAAGTATGATTCTCATGCAAGGATTTCATTTCTTCTTGCATGGCCTTCAACCAATCTTCCTTATGCTCATCAGACATAGCTTCCTGGTAGCTCTCCGGCTCCCCAGTCTCAGTGTTCATCACATACTCATGAGGAGAGTATTTTTGAGAAGGATGACGCTCTCTAGTAGATCTTCTCAATTCAGGCTCAACTGGTAATTCAGGTGGAACTTCAACATCTGGCACCTCAGGTTGAGGTGTAGGTTTATCATGCAAATCATCACCATCATTATCAACTTATACATCTCCCCCATCAACAGGAGGTCTAGTGGAAGGACCAGGTTCATCATCAACAGAGCATCTAACAGTTACTGTTGGCTTATCTGTCTTCTCAAGATCTTCAATAGTTTGGTCTTCAAGAAAAATCACATCTCGGCTTCTAATTATCTTCTTGCTCACCGGATCCCATAATCTGTAACCAAAGTCTTCGTGACCATAATCCATGAAGATACACTGCTTTGACTTCCCATCAAGTTTAGACCTTTCATCTCTTGGAATGTGAACAAAAATCCTGCAGCCAAACACTCGCAACTGACTATAGGAGACATCTTTCCCTCTCCAAACTTTCTCTGGAACATCACCATTAAGTGGAACTGAAGGAGAAAGTTGATCAAATCTACTGCAGTCCTCATTGCTTCACCCAAAAAGGATTTAGGCAACTTTGCATGAGAGAGCATACACCTGACTCTATCATTGATAGTACGATTCATTCTCTTAGCAACTCCATTATGTTGGGGAGTCTTAGGAATACACATTTCAGTTTCCTTCCTGTTTCTCTTTCAACACTTGCATGAAAGTGTTTGAAGATACCGAGCACCTGGTCTTTAGATTTCAAAACAAAAGCCCACACTTTTCGAGAATAATCATCAATAAAAGTAACAAAATATGATGCACCACATAGTGTCTTAGCATCCATAGTGCAAACATCAGTGTGAACTAAATCTAGAACATGTGATCTCCTATGAGGTCCAGAATTATGAAATGATACTCTAGCATGCTTTCCAACAAAACAATGAGTGCAAGTATTTAAAGTTGTACCTTTCACTGAAAGTGAGTGCTTCTTGGCCAAGACGCTTAGTCCTTTCTCGCTCAAGTGACCAAGACGTATATGCCACAAATCAGGAGAGGAATCATCAGCTACATTCATCTCTTCTTTGCACAACTTTGCTTGCAACCGGTAGAGAGTAGTAAGACTATTGTCTTCTCTAGCAACAATGAGAGCCCTTTTGGTAATCTTGCATTTTCCACTACCAAAGGAAGTGCAATACCCCTCTTGATCCAATGCCTTCATTGAAATGAGATTGAACCGCATATCTGGCGCATGCCTAACATTCTTCAACTGCAACTTGCATCCCATGTTGGTTTCAAGCCACATATCACCTATACCAATGATATCACACACTCCTTTATCTCCCAATTTGATCTTACCAAAATTTTCAGCAGTATAGGAAGTGAAAAATTCACGTTTTGGAGTGACATGACATGAGGCACCAGAGTCCATAATCCAAGTGGAATCATCACAGACAAGATTCACATAATTTTCATCATATGTAATAAGAACATCTTCATAAACAATAGCAGCAGCTTCTTTATCACTAACTTTACCTTTGTCTTCGTTTCTTCCCCTTGATTGTTCTCTTTTCAAGAACCTACAATACCTCTTGATATGCCCCGGCTTGCCACAATGGTGACAAATGAACTCCTTTCTTGACTTGTACTTTCCTCTTGACTTGCTTCGACTCTCTGACCTGTCAGAACTGTGAGGTTTTCTACTTTGACTTCTCCCCCGTGACTCTGAAATGAGTGCTTTTGACTGGGAGGAGGCATTAGTCAAACCTTGCTCTCTTCTTCTGGCTTCTTCATTCAACATGATCTCTTTAACCATTGCTAACGTCAACTTTCCTTTTGGAGCTGAGTTAGTCAGTGTCACAACCAGAACTTTCCAACTATCAGGCAAAGAGCTCAACAACAACAAGGCTTGCAACTCATCATTCAAAGTGATTTCATTATTTGTCAGTTGGTTCACTGTCTCCTGGAAAATGCTCAAGTGCTCCGGCATTGATTTACCTTCAACATACTTCATATTGACAAGCTTCCTAATCAAGAATGCTTTGTTTTGCACATTCTTTCTCTCATATAACTCCTTCAATTTCTTCCATATCTTCTCAGCATTCGTTTTGATGTCAACATGTGGATACACACTAAGATCAAGCCATTGCCTAATCAAAGCAACTGCCTTCCGATTCAGTTTCTTCCATTCAGCATCGGATTTAGTACCTTTGGATTTATCTCCCTCCACAAGATCATACAAGTCTTTGCTATACAGCATATCTTCCATGAGGGTCTTCCAAATTGAATAATTTTGGGAATTCAATTTGACCATATTCGGTCCATGAGTATTTTCCTCCATTTAATCAGCATAGAAATAAATAACCAAAGCTCTGGATACCACTTTGTTGGAAAAACTCAACACAGGTTTAAATCAAGAACCTGTCTAACAGCAAAAGTACCAAAATAATTTTTCCACAACCTGTGCAATTAAATGGGCAACACCAAAGATACTCCAAGCAGCAAATATAATGGCAGAAATTAAATAATCAGATAACAGAATTTTAACGTGGAAAAACCCCCAAAAGAGGGACAAAAAAATTCACGGGACCTAGTCCAGAAAAATCTTCCACTATCAGAATAATGGGTACACAAATAGTCTTCCTAGTGACACTAGGGCATCTCAACAATCAACAAAATACATCACCAAAACTGGTGGAATCAACATAAACCCTCCACAAAGTGAGTATCTCAAATCAGACAAAAGAGAAGGCAATACAACTAACAAGTTATATCCTTCATCTCTACACCAGGAATAACATACTAAAATTTCATAAGAAATGGAGCAAGTTTACCAAGTCAATGTGATCAAGATTGGCATGCCCTTTTCCCCCAAATTTCCTTCTTCTCTCGACGCCGTGCTTTCTGTTTCCTTCTTTCTTTTCTTTTGAAAAAGAGAGGCTTCAAACTCTATCTCCCTCTCTTGTGGCTATTAGGCCACTTTCTTTTATTTATTTGTTTTTCTTTTTTTTTGTTTTAAAAGGTTGTGGGTCCCACTTGAGGTTGGGACCCACCAACAAGTCCTCATTGCAGTTTTTGCCATGATGTCTGCTATTGTATTTGCATCTCTCAAGATCAACCGAAGAATCAATAAACTCAAAGCAATCCTGTAAATTATTGACTATAGTAAAAGTCTCTACATAGTCTGTCTTACATATAATGTCTCTTTGTCTCGAGTCTCATGCTAAAAGAAAGCCTCTCCAAATAGCAAACAACTCTCCTTGCAAAATGATACGATTCTCAATTGTTTCCAGACAGTTTCGTTGTCACCTTCCCTTCCAATCTCTACTAACACAAGCAAAACCAACTCGAGCACCATTGTCAGGATAGTTAGCATCACAATTAATCTTAAAGGTACCCACTGAAGGGAGAATCCAAGAGCCACTAATAGTGGAGGGGATAGACGATCGTTGCAACTCAAAAATATTTCGGAACTCCTTTTCGATTGATAAAGTTGATCAACCGTTTTCCATGTTTTTAGAAATGTTTCAATAAAATAAAGGACTTTATTAGATAGACAATGATTTTTATGAATAATGTAAACAATAAACTCTAAAATTAGTCCAATAAAATAAAAATATATTACACCTCAAATTATCCACCTAAATCTTAATATTAAGATAACCATGATGAAGTGATTTTATTGGATTTAAGAAGAGTGTCCGAAACACATTACTTTGCTTTAAATGAGGCATCTAAATTTTTTTTATTAATAATTATTTTTTAAAATATAAAAAATTATTGTTAATGAAAAAAAAAATTTAAATCCGAATCTTTTGTATCACTAGTATCCTCAAATTTTATTTTAAAAAATTTGACAAATCTAATATTTTTTTAATTGAAGTCATATGTAAAAAGAGTAGAAGTCTCTCAAAAAAAAAAAGAAACGTTTATTGAATTTGATCTTGTAATTAAACTACTTATTAATAGTTCAAGATCAGATGCTTCCTACCTAAACTAGTGATATGTTTAATTCCACTTAATATATTAAAGAAGTTATGTGATGAGTATTTATAATTGATCCATGTGATGATATCAACTGAATCTCTACTGGACTTAGAAGTTTGTCGCATATGTTTAGCATTGCGTGGTAAGTGCTAGATACAATATAAGTACATTTTCGACTATACATCATCTTATCAAAAAACTTTTGTTATTAGCATAAAATTAAATAATATATATATGTTGCTATTAATTTGTTCAAAACCTAATCAATTTAACCTTTCTCGGTAAAGTTAGACATATAACAGTAAGTTGTTAGAGTTATATATTGTCAAAGTAGTTGCTAAGAAAAGGCTGAAAGCCCATACGGACAAATATTTAACAGCAATTATAATGTATCAGTTAGTGAAGTTGCCAAATCAACATGATATAATTCAATTAACTCGATGATAAAGGATGGCTCGTAGCACCTTCTATGCTGCAAATTACAATTAATAAAGAAAAGTAAGTTGATGGCTATGGGGAAGAAAATCCTATTAATTAGCCTAGTTGATAAGCACGTATACACCTTCAAGGTTGGCAAGACCCTATATCGACCTAGATTGAGTGATCAATTAGGACACGCCAATTGATGCCATATAACATTGTTCAAGCTTAAAAACAAACTTGATAGATTACCTTCCCAAGTAGTACAATTAAATATTATATGAAATTATGATCGTTGATCTACACATAGCAACATGATTAAAAAACACCATCATTATTTTTTTCACTACAAGACGCAAGTCAAAAATGATATATTATTGAAGTAATTAATAGGCTGTCATTTGGTAATTAATGAATAATCTAGTTGCTAATTATGTATGTTTGCCTGTTAAGACTTATCCAATTCGCATTCAGCGATTATTTACTATCAACTTTCAATTATTAGAGAGCAAAAAAACAAAAACAATAATAATATATGTTAAAGGCAAAAATATAGTATACTAAAATTAGTTGTTATATATATATAGAGAGAAATAAATACATATGTTATATTATTTAAATTATTTTTAATATATTTTATATTTTAGTATATTTTATACTATTAATTAATTTTTAACTACATCTAGCATCGTTGATATTTAAAAGATGGGTGAATTCCGAAATCAGATATGCATGGTTTTACTTACCTAAATCCGGACACGGATCCTTTTACAATTTTGTGCTTATTTCCACATATAATTTTAAAGAGAAGAGTCTGTGCAGTGTTATATGACGCCTTTTCTTCTTTGTGTGTGAGAGAGAATAGTGTATCTAGGATGATGTGAGAAGAGAAATGTTTGATATTGCTATGGGAACAATAAATCAGTGTCTTTGATTTGTTTTAATTTTTTAAGCAAATAATCACAAATCAGACAGTTCGATTTGTAATTTTGAAAAAAAAAATTAATACTAAAATTAGACCATTCGATTTTTATTTAAAAAAAATATTAAATATAAATCGGACTTTACGATTTATAATTTATTTTTTTCAAACAGATTGGATCCTTCGATTTGTAATTTATTTTTTTCTTTAAACAAATCGAACCGTTCAATTTATATAAAATACCATATAAAGTTTTTTGTCATATATATTTATAAAAAATATTGTATTTTTGTGATTTCTAAAATTTGAATTTAATTATAGTATAAAGAATTATTATCACCTTGTTTATTTTTACTTCTATTATTTTTTTGAGAGAATTTTTTACTTTTATTATGTTTATACAGATATAATAAATAATAAAAGAGTAAATTGGTAATGTCTATTTCAATACACTAGTATAATAATAATGGAGACGGAAAAGAATGTTTATTTGAAGTACGAATTTTTGTTCCTAAAATATAATTTTCCATACTCAAACTCATGATCTTTTTGTTAGAGTGCAAAGTACTTACATTAATTAATCTTATATTTGTTACAACTATAAAATAATGATAATATGTGAGAGAAGTTTGGTGTACTATTTTTTCTCTAAAATAACATTTATTATATATAATTTATCAAAAATGTTATTTATAAGAGTTAATTAAATTGAGAAATTAAAATATGATATACGTTTCATTTTGACTAATTTCACATTTATTATTATTATACACATTTAATTTATAAAGGTTATTACATATTAATGCATTAGTATATACTAAAAATATTCAAACTTAATAATTTTTAATTGAATTTTTAAAAGATTATCATTTGATTAAATATTACTTTTGTTAGTCACAAAAAAAATATTACTTTTGTTAATATTATACACTAGTAGAATTAAAAAGAATTTTAAAAAAATCATGCTAAAAAAAGTTACTACCATAAAGAGAACTATATAACCCTATTAATATATATATGAGTAAAATTTTAAAGTGGTTCTGAAATTCATTGTTTGTATCGAAAAGATTTTTGAGATTTAAACTGCATCATAAACATTTTTGAAATTGAGCACCACGTTAATTTACATTCTCTTTCCGTCAAGTTATTAGTTATATATATTCTAAGTGACTTAATACATATTCTTTTATATTAGACTAGATAAAATAACTTTGTTTTAATTTTGATGTTAAAATACTTGATGAAATAACGTTATTTAACCTTAATAAATTACAAAACGTCTTATCCCAAAAATATATATGATTATTAAAGTTAAATATTATTGTTTTATCAAATATTTTGCTCTGATCCGTCTAATCCAACGTTAAAAGAATATGTGAAGTCACTCACAGTGTAAAAAATAATTCGACCAAAAAAAAAGGTAAAGATCAAAATAGTGTAATTTTTTCAAATTTGATCATTTTTATAGTACAATTAAAATTTTAGAAACTTTTTCATTGCACCTTCACTCTAAATTAGACTAATGAATATCCTTCCTCTTATATGTATTGAAAATAAACACCTGTCTTGCTTTTTTAAGTTAAGTTGGTAATTAAAATAAGTTGTTTGTACGATATAATTTTGAAGGCCGAAGAGGAAAAAAAAATAAAAATTTAATAATAAAAAAAAATGAAGAGCAGTGAAGCACAGGAAATGCCAGCTAGCTAATACAACTCTTTCGCTCCACAGTACACTTGAAAATCCAGTGGCTACAAATTAAAACCCCCCACCCAAAATCTGACTACCAAGAAGCTCGCAAAGCATCATTACTCAACACTCATAACTCAGAATCGAAAGAATAAATCACAAATATGTCCATAACCGAGGAAAGTGACAGACCCGACCCGTCCGCTAAACGGGGCACCCAGAAACGTTCCCGCCAGCGCGATACCGCATTCCGCGGGGTTCGAAAACGCAGCTGGGGACGCTACGTCTCCGAGATCAGAATGCCCGGTCAGAAAACCCGTGTATGGCTCGGCTCATTCGGCTCGCCTGAGATGGCGGCTCGTGCATACGACTCCGCCGCTTTCTTCCTCAAAGGAAACTCCGCCACCCTCAATTTCCCCGACCTTGTTCACTCGCTGCCTCGCCCTCTCTCGTCGTCCAGGCGTGACATACAGTCGGCGGCGGCCAAAGCGGCCGTGGAGGTGGCGGATGCACTGAGCGGGCATGACCCGACCCGGTCGCCCGGGAAGGCGGATTCCGTGGAGTGGTGGGAAGGTTTGTTGGGAGAAGAGGAAGAGTCAGAGTCGGTTTGGAGAACGACGTGGTTTGAGGATGTGAAGGAATGTGGTCCTATGAATCTCAGTCCTGCAGGTTCCGTTGGAGAATTGACATGGAACGAAGTCTTCAATTTCAACGACGACGTTCTGTTATTCTCCTAAATATCAAATCTTAATTCTACTACCATCTTCGTTTTGTTTTATTAACGTAAGGGTAGCTCCGCAGTTAGTCCTACAAACACTGTAAGTAAATTTTAAAATGTAGTTTCTTGCACTTACTTCTTAGGCACCTAGTGTATGTAAAGTGTGTTGTT
>NC_029774.3:11386334-11391994 GCF_000817695.3 Arachis duranensis | reverse complement strand
TCATGATGGTAAATCTAAAGTTTCACGTCAGTTGAAAAAGGAACGAAACGTGTTATAAGGATACCTCTTCTGTGCACACGTTTTGATCGTGAGCCTTAATAGTTAATAGGAATGAAATGTAAAGGCTCATAGTCATATCCACTAGTAATTTTTATCCCTAATTGTAAGTTGCAAATGTGTTTATTTTTATTTCTCTGATAAATACCTAATTTGGTCCTGTCCATTTCCATTGTGGAGAGCGTCTAACCATAAAAAATGGTTTGTCAATTTCTACAATTAAGTATGCCGCATCTTATGTTTTTATGCCAGACGGTTAGTCCCTCCCTTAAATGATTCGTTCCCCTTAACAAACAGGCTCATGTAGTCGCTTGGAGAGAATGGATTTATTAGTATACACACCTATTTTTTTTAATGTTAAAAAACTCGTTCGTAAACAGCCTAGCATTTCAAGTGAAAAGTTAAAACAGTATGGACAGCTACCTAAAATTTGGCACTAAAACTTAGTAATGTACAATGAGTGTCCCATTTAAATGAATTCTGATAGGAGCTCCGATCCTAATGATATATTGATATGTATATAGAATAACTTTTTTATTTCTTATAAAGAGTATAGTTAAGAATATAATTTAGAGAAGTTTTCTAATTTCAGAAAATTTTAGGGTCAACATTTTTTATTAATTTTTGTCAGCACAAACTATCTTTAATATTGATTCATGTGTGCAAATTATGACAAATACAGATATAAGTTATGTTGAGTCATATCTATAAATTTTGATAAATATAAATATAAATTATATATTTTATATATGTAAAATTCTATAAATGTGAGTATAATAAATTATTATTCGCTAAGTATTAGCTTAAAATAAAAATGTTTGGAAGTTCTGTAACCTTACTGTTTTAATTTTTCTTTTTAACATTTACCTTTTCGTTATTTAATGAAGTTTTAGTCTTCACGTTATTTTATTTATTCATCTCTTCACGCTTAAATTTAAAGTATATCTTAAAAAACACACTTTTTTGGTATACAAACTGCATTATTCTACAACTTATTAATTATAAATTTCTGTCTGAATCAGTAATTCTATTCAGAGTATACTACATTAACTAATCCTCCTTTTAAATAAAAAAAAAATATTAAAAAAAAAAGAAAAAAGAAAAGGTAAAGGACGAAAGATAGGCTTGAGGTACGTAGTTTTGATTTGGGTAGGTCGTAACTGAATGAATCAACTACGTGAAATTTTCTCTCTTTTATGGGCCAAAACAAAACTTCTTTAAGAAGACCCAGAAACAAAATTCGTCCAAAAAAATCAAATATAAAAGGAAAAGTATATAAACGAAAAGGAGCATCAAAAAATAAACAAAATTACATTAATCTTAATTAATTTAATTTTATTTAATTTTTAAAATTTGTTATTAATTGCTGTACTAAACGAAAAAATAGTGTTAGGAAATCAATGACATGTCATAAAATCACTCATCTAAAAAATTTAAGCTAATTTTGGGGTTCATAAAAGATTAAATTCTTGACCTTTCAGATCTAGAATTCTAATACCATATCATAAATCCACTCATCCCAAAAGCGTAACCTGACAGGACAATATAACACTAATGGTCATATCTCTAATACTTCCTAAACCTTCATTGTGCACATTATACGCTTAAGTCATTGACTCCCTATACTTTCTCTAAATGAAATCACCCCTTGACTAATATGTTTCAAAAACCCAAAAACCACTCTTGTGATCACGGAGCACAAAATCAACGAAGATTCAAACTTCCTCTTCCCTTTGGTCAAGCCCAACTCAAACTTCCTCTTCCATTTGGTGGTGCAATGCATGGTTCTCTCTAGATATTATTGACAACACAGACCTCCTCCATCAGACCATTCAGCGATGCTAATCTCATCCAGTCAAATAATCAAAGACAAGGCTACGTTGCAACACTTTCGGAAGAGAGCAACTTCCATGGCGTTTTCACCCCCTGAAGGAGGATCGATTAGTACATTGATCAATCCAACACAAGGCGATGAACAATTCAGTGTGGGTGAATTAGACATTCAAGAGCAAGAAGGGTGGAAGGTATGTTGCATAAGCGTCTTCTTGGTTGTTAGAAATTTTGTAACAATGTGGTATTTGAAGCATTGTTATTCATGCTAATTAGATGTTTTAAATTCGCCGTGAAAATGGACCAAGAGAATTAAAAAAAAAAAGAACAAAACGCATTGATATCTAAATGAAGTGCACGCAGCCGCTAATGCGTTACACATGAAACAAAGAAATCATATACAAAACCATCCATTTTACAATGAGAAGAAACATTCGAGTCCATACCAAAGACACCATCCACTTAAAATCCTACCTACTATAGCCTGATCACGACCGAGTCCGTGCAATGCGTTAATTTCCAGCAACTTCACAATTCCAGCATTAGAAAACAATGATAAAAAAAAATAAAGAACACCTCCATTTAGTTAACACCACGCGAGTTAATGGACAGAAGTGCCACTTAAGCATAGACATGACCAAAAGGGTTATATACACCTCAATATTATCAATATGCAATGAATTGCTTAATCAACTACTGACATCACTAACTTGGAAAAAAATTGTTTGAGAATCCTGAAATAACTAATATATGAAACTTGCTGACGAGTATCTAACAAAACATGAGCTACTCACTCATCAATGAAGTACTAACAAGTTCAAATGCTTTAAACATGCCAAAACATAAAACAGATCCAAAACCATCCAATTTACAAAGTAAAAGAAACATCCTAATTCCTAGCTCAATTAAGCACCATCCACTCAGAGATTTACGATTGATTGTCACCATCAACTTGAGAAAATAAGCAACATGAGATGATAAACCTGTAAGCGAAAACACGATTTATCAGGCTCACACGAAACTAGTTTAAGCTGGAAAATGCCATATTAAGTTACATAACTCAACCACAAGGAAAACATAGTAGTAACGCAGGTGTCTATATTGATGTTTTCCTACCTAGTCAAAAATTATACTTCCGTTGTCTTCCCCCCTTTCTTGGCTTTCTAGTGGGTAACCCCGCACGCTGCAGCATGCTCTTCGTGCTCGGTGCTGTGAAAGGTGATCTCACAGTCTTAGACTTTTTCCTAGGCTGGTTTCGGCACACATGATTGCTGTCCAATACCTGCAGTGCCTTGCCAATTTCTGAACTATGAGGACCCATCACTATGTCTAATATGATCTCCTTCCTAAACTCCTGTACAACGTCCTGCATGGCAATTACGTGTTGGAGAGTAATTTTAAAAACGAGAAAGAAATTGACTACAAAGGGGTTCAACTTAATTGTTATAACATATTTAAATTCACCTGGTCCCAATGCTGCAATGGTTTATCTAAGAGGAAGAAAAAAAAACAGTAGTGCCAATTTCAAAATCCAACCCATCTGCAACCCCTAATCAAAGCATAAACATACAGAGATATTGAGAAAGGAACTCTTTTTTCCATCCCTTTGATAATCGAAACATGATGCAACATAACATCACCATCTTATGACAAATCAGAAGAAAACATAATAAAATTTTCATACTTTCAAGAACTTGTCAACATCTGAATTAAAGAAGAAACACTCTATTTATAATAAAATTGATCTCATCTCATTAATTATCTCTAATATAAAATCAAATTTAAGATCATTTTATTCTATTTCAACAACCAACCTCACATTTAAATTCACACTATATTTTTAGCATGCAAACCTTTTAAATCAATATTCCAGTTGCGGCAAGGAAGTCGCGTTGTAGTGACTTATTTCTGTTCACGTGTAGAGATAGATGGCATATATATAATGAACCCGCTGGAAGCTTCTTTTTATTTTCTCCCAAAGAAGACTCAGGTCAATTTGTGACCCCGTAAAAGGATGAGAACCAGGAAATTACATTGCATAGATAATTTGTGAGAAGTCAAAAAGACCAAATTAATGTTATTTCTTCCTCTTTATTTTTTCTTTCTTCCAAAGAAGCACTGTATTCTTTTAGTAAAAAATCATTCACACAAATATCTAAAATTATACACTCAAATAAACATTAATAAATCATACACTCAAATATCTAAAATTATTTAACAAAAACGCCCCCTAATTTAACAATATCAATGTAAAGAACATCTCATATGAACACCATTCCTAGTCTCTAAACTATAGAGCAGAACAGAAACATCTAGCCTCTAACAACTACAATTACAATATCCAACCCAGATAAAAGTAACATCCAATCTCTACCAATTGCAACATCCATGACCCTTGCCCCTCTACTTTTGTATTTTCCTATCTTCCCTTTTTGAGAGATTAACTAGAATCCACCCAAATTCAATTAGGAATTAATAAACATATTTACTTGTGATCAAGATTTTGCAACACTTGAAAAACATGAAAAATATGTAGCTGCTATATATTTGCCAAGGACCAATGATGCCCCAAAATTGTGTAACCTGAGCTGTACAACCTGGAAAAGAACATCCATCGAATTAGAACTCACACGAACCACTACAACAAAACACTGTCCAATTCTCCTTTCAAAACATGCAAAGAAAGTCATAGGGAACATCTACCATACTTACCAATTAGTGAGAAGAACAGGGGGTTTCCAGGACAGAGAAGTGGAGGTCCACCGGCGGGTGGCGCAGCTGCAACACGTAGCTTCGGCGGCGCCGAAAAAACCCACATGCAACAGCAGAACGGCGTTGCTCTTGTTCCGATTTTAGAGGCGTGATGGTCGGGGATGCTAGGCGCGGCGTCGAAGCGTCTGGAGAAGTTAGGGAAGAGGGTTGCGCTCAGGTAGCTTCAGTGGAGTCGCGAAGGCCAGAACCGTTAGGAGTGCCGTCGCGGTGTCCAGAGAAGAGAAGGAAGAGAGTTGCGCGATGGTTCCAGAGGCGTGATGCGGGTGTAGATGATTTTTAAATCCTGTGTGGTAAAACATAAAAGAAAGTAGGATTTTTGGGGAGGGTGAATATAATTTACCCTAAATTATTTTTGGATGGTGCTGATGTGCATTGAATTATTGAGTCCCAATCTAAACACATTTAGTTAGATTTTGGCTCATGTACTTTTAGTTCCTAGCAATACTCAATATAAAAACAAAAAAGTAATTACCAAAAATAAAAGTCAAGAATTTATGTGGTTACAGAAGTAAAGAGAAAGATAAGTAGTACAAGTTAAGGCTATCACAATAGGAAGTTGGTATGCGAAATTGTGATCAATACTTTTCACAAATCAAATAATCCCCGGTGATGAAACCAAAAACTTGGTGTTCAATACCATGGCATAAACACAACTTCGCACAACTAACCAGCAAGTGTACTGGGTCGTCCAAGTAATAAACCTTACGCGAGTAAGGGTCGATCCCACAGAGATTGTTGGTATGAAGCAAGCTATGGTCACCTTGTAAATCTTAGTCAGGCAAACTCAAATGGGTATGGTGATAAACGCATAAAACAATAAGATAAAGATAGAGATACTTATGTAATTCATTGGTAGGAATTTCAGATAAGCGTATGAAGATGCCTTCCCTTCCGTCTCTCTGCTTTCCTACTGTCTTCATCCAATTCTTCTTCCTCCTTTCCATGGCAAGCTCAAGCAAGGGTTTCACCGTTGTCAGTGGCTACCTCCCATCCTCTCAGTG
>NC_029774.3:11378801-11379968 GCF_000817695.3 Arachis duranensis | reverse complement strand
ATCCTGGCGTTAAACGCCCAGAATGGTGCACATTCTGGCGTTTAACGCCCAAAACTATACCCTTTTGGGCGTTAAACGCCCAACCAGGTACCCTGACTGGCGTTTAAACGCCAGTCTGTCCTTCTTCATTGGGCGTTTTGAACGCCCAACTTTTTCTGTGCAATTCCTCTGCAGTATGTTCTGAATCTTCAATTCTCTGTATTATTGACTTGAAAAGACACAAATTAAAAATATTTTTGGATTTTTAATAATAAGGAATAATCAAAATACAACTAAAATCAAATAACAATGCATGCAAGACACCAAACTTAGCAGTTTGTATACTACTGACACTAATGAGAATGCATATGAGACACCTAAACACTCAAGTCAAAAGAATTCAAAGATCAGAGTAAGAAATCATCAAGAATTATTTGAAGATCCTTAAGACACATGAATGAATGCATGCAATTGACACCAAACTTAACATGAGACACTAAACTCAAACAAGAAATATTTTTGGATTTTATGATTTTGTAATTTTTTTGTGTTTTTTTTTTTCGAAAATTAAGTGAAGAGGAAAAATAAAGGTATCAAAATTCTTAATGAGAATTCCAGGAATCATGCAATGTTAGTCTAAAGCTTCAGTTTAAAGAAATTAGACATGGCTAGCCAAGTTTCAACAGGACATTACATTCATTAGACATGGCTAGCCAAGCTTCAGCAGAACATTGCATTCAAGAGCTAAATTGATGAAGATCAATCAGCTTTGGTGATGATAAGAACATCACTTTGAAACACTTAGAATTCCTTCTTAAGAACTCTGAAAAAAAATACCTAATCTAAGCAACAAGATGAGCCGTCAGTTGTCCAAACTCAACAATCCCCGGCAACGGCGCCAAAAACTTGGTATGCGAAATTGTGATCAATACTTTTCACAAATCAAATAATCTCCGGTGATGAAACCAAAAACTTGGTGTTCAATACCATGGCATAAACACAACTTCGCACAACTAACCAGCATTGTCCCCAAGCAACTGAAAATCAAATAAGATAAAAAGAAGAGAATATACTATAGACTCCAAATTATCAATGAAACTTAGCTTCAATTAGATGAGCGGGACTAGTAGCTTTTTGCCTCTGAACAGTTTTGGCATCTCACTTTATCCTTTGAAATTCAGAATGATT
>NC_029774.3:11378313-11378589 GCF_000817695.3 Arachis duranensis | reverse complement strand
ATTGTGACTCAGCTTTGCTAGAGTCCCCAATTAGAGGTGTCCAGGGTTCTTAAGCACACTCTTTTTGCCTTGGATCACAACTTTATTTTTTTTTCTTTCTTTCTCCCTTTTTTTTTCTTTTCTTTCTTTCTCTTTCTCTCTCTCTTTTTTTTTCGATTTTTTTTTTGTATTCACTGCTTTTTCTTGCTTCAAGAATCATTTTTATGATTTTTCAGATCCTCAGTAACATTTCTCCTTTTTCATCATTCTTTTAAGAGCCAACATTCATGAACCACA
>NC_029774.3:11376915-11377497 GCF_000817695.3 Arachis duranensis | reverse complement strand
CTCGGGGATCACCTTCTTCAAGGCCACAACTTCATAGAAGTGGTCTTGATGCACCCTTGAGATGAATCTTTCCATCTCCCATGACTCGGAGGTGGAAGCTTTTGCCTTCCCTTTCCTCTTTCTAGAGGTTTCTCCGGCCTTGGAGGCCATAAATGGTTATGGAAAAACAAAAAGCAATGCTTTTACCACACCAAACTTAAAAGGTTTGCTCGTCCTCGAGCAAAAGAAGAAAGAAGAGAGTAGAAGAAGAAGAAATGAGGGAGAAGGGAATGGCTTTTGTTTTCGGCCAAGAAGGGGAAGAAGTGGTGTTTAGGTTGTGTGAAAATGAAGGAGTGAAGATTGGTTTATATAGGAGAGGGGGAAGGGTAGGGTTCGGTCAATTGAGGGTGGGTTTGGGTGGGAAAGTGGTCTGACTTTGAATGGTGAGGTAGGTGGGGTTTTATGAAGGATGGATGTGAGTGGTGAAGAGAAATATGGGATTTGATAGGTGAAGAGTTTTTGGGGAAGAGGTGTTGAGGTAATTGGTGAATGGGTGAAGAAGAGAGAGAGAGAGTGGTAGGGTAGGTGGGGATCCTGTGGGGT
>NC_029774.3:11375270-11375515 GCF_000817695.3 Arachis duranensis | reverse complement strand
ACTTGCTCTTCAGTGACATACTCATCCTCTTCAGAGGAAGAATACTCATCAGAGCTCATGAATGGCAGAAGTAAGTCCAGTAGAATCTCTATGGTCTCATTTTGAGCCTCAGATTCCCATGGTTCCTCATTGGGGAACTCATTGGAGGCCAGTGGACGTCCATTGAGGTCTTCCTCAGTGGCGTTCACTGCCTCTCCTTCCTCCCAAAATTCGGCCATGTTGATGGCCTTGCACTCTCCTTTTGT
>NC_029774.3:11374554-11374960 GCF_000817695.3 Arachis duranensis | reverse complement strand
TTGATCCTTCCATGAGAAATTTGGGTGATTTCTCCATGAAGGATTATAGGTGTTTCCATAGGATTCTCCCATGTAATTCACATCTTCCATTGAAGGGTTCTCAGGATCATAAGCTTCTTCCTTAGATGAAGCTTCCTTAGTACTGCTTGGTGCATTTTGCATTCCAGACAGACTTTGAGAAATCATATTGACTTGTTGAGTCAATATTTTGTTCTGAGCTAATATGGCATGCAGAGTATCAATCTCAAGAACCCCTGACTAGTCCCATTGTTCACAGGAATTCGTTCAGAAGTGTACATGAATTGATTATTTGCAACCATTTCAATCAGTTCTTGAGCCTCAGTAGGCGTCTTCTTCAGATGAAGAGATCCTCCAGCAGAGCTATCCAAAGACATCTTGGACAGTT
>NC_029774.3:11361829-11371681 GCF_000817695.3 Arachis duranensis | reverse complement strand
TGAAGCATTTTCGTGTAGAGACTCCTCTTGGAGTTAAACGCTAGCTTTAGTGCCAGTTTGGGCGTTTAACTCCCATTTTGGTGCCAGTTCCGGCGTTTAACGCTGGGATTTCTGAGGGTGACTTTGAACGCCGGTTTGGGCCATCAAATCTTGGGCAAAGTATGGACTATCATATATTGCTGGAAAGCCCAGGATGTCTACTTTCCAACGCCGTTGAGAGCGCGCCAATTGGGCTTCTGTAGCTCCAGAAAATCCACTTCGAGTGCAGGGAAGTCAGAATCCAACAGCATCTGCAGTCCTTTTTGGTCTCTGAATCAGATTTTTGCTCAGGTCCCTCAATTTCAGCCAGAAAATACCTGAAATCACACAAAAACACACAAACTCATAGTAAAGTCCAGAAAAGTGAATTTTAACTAAAAACTAATAAAAATATACTAAAAACTAACTAGATCATACCAAAAACATACTAAAAACAATGCCAAAAAGCGTATAAATTATCCGCTCATCAGAAGTATTACCACACTAAGACTATTATAAGAAGGAAAAAGAATAGAATCTTAAAATTGTGGAATAGGAATGGTGGCTGGATGGAAAAAGAGAAAACTATTACCCAACACACCATTGACTTTTTTAATTAAGGTGCTGTATAAGGAGAAAAAAAAACAACACTCAAGCTTAGTTAGTTATCAACAAGGTGCTGTTTGTTATACATAGCTCTTGCTATTTATGATATATGCAATACATTTGTCTCCAATTCATAAGTCTTGGGTCAAGCCGGATCCATGGCCTCTTTTTTATTGTCGCTGTCTTCCCAATGCAACCGTCATGATTCATCAGCCTTCCCATGCCTACAGTGATATTACAATTTATTCAAGTAGAGTACATGCATGGTACAAGTGAAGCATATATATAGTGTTAAGTAGTATTTTAGTTGTCTTTGTTTTTTTCTGTTTTATTTTTATTTATTTTAGCTCTTGATCGCTCTATCTTATTATATTGAGTTATTTAAAAATAAAAATAAAAATATAGAATAATCTTGTTCAACTAATATTAATAAGTTTACTTTATAATTATCATTTTCTCTTTTCCACTCTCTTTCTCTTTCTCTTCCTTATCTTTTATTATTATCTGAACAAACATTGTGTTAGAAATTTTCGTTAATTAAAAAATAATTAGTTAAATTGATGTTAATTTTTAATTATTTTATGTTTACTTCAATTTTATTGGTTGATAAATATTTTTTTGACAGATTATTTATAACTAATTCTATCATTTATGAAAACAACCACTTTTTTTTTTTGCATAATATAAAGAGTTTATGTAAGATAAATGTGTAAAAAATGGATTTTATTTAGCCATTCAATAGTATATTATTGTCATTAGAAAAAAAATCACTAATTTAAAAAATCATTTAAATATATACCTATATATATAAATGAATCAACGTAAAACTAAGAGTACAACAAAATGGAACTCATTTCCAGAATCCCAGTCACTCTTAGCGTGTGAGCTATCAACTTGTTACCTTATACCAACCAATAATTAGTTACTAATCCATTCATTTTGGATTAATTAATTCTAGTTAATTGCTTGCTGCTCTTCTCTAGATCTAGCACTTATTAATAACTTAATATATACGAGCAATATGCTATCACATCTTATAGGGGGAAGCCTACAGTTTTTTTTTTTCCTTAAAATAGTATGTTGGGCATGATTTAGGTTAGGAATTTTTTTAACCTAGGAATTTAAACATGAAAAGTCAACTCAAAAGATTCTAAGCATTGTGAATTATATTCTGGTTAGAATATTGCCATCAAACCCTAAATACCTTTAATATTGATGATGAATGGTAGAATAGTGGCATATATAGTCTTCACTTTCAAACGCAACGGTTAGAGCCTAGTGGACACGTAATAGGTGCAAGCAAGAGAGATTGCCCACACAAAATCACAAACTAAAGAGGAATGAATGAAGCTCTTTTCTTGTTAATAGCTGTTTTTTGTTGCATCATGGAAACCACATGATCAAACTGCCACTATCCTACATATCAAAACACGCCATATAACACTAAAAAGGTTACTACCTACATTGGTAGAAATTAATTTCTTAATTTGCTAATTATTATTATTTTTTTTGTATCTTAAGAACTTTCAGTCAAAATAATTAACATCTTTCAATCATCAAAACCGCAACATCTATTCAGGTAATTGGATATCCTATCTAGTCTAATCATTTTCAAATATTTGTTATTTATTTCATTCATATGCTTTCTATATTTTTGACATAATTCAATCCTCTACATGTAAATTGTTGAATGTATATTCATAAAACTCACAGACTCAAAGCTCAGAAGTGATTCATCCAAAGCTTAATTTTTCAATCTACTGAAGCATTTACCAGCAATAATTAATTAAGGAATCAACTATTTTATTTGAAACTGTACTTTAATTTGTAGATGTGGCTGTCCATAGCTTTCCCTTAATACCTTCTGATTCATAGCATTAAAATTATCACCCTTTATTTTTGTCGAACTGTTATAAAGCAAGATAAGCCATACATTCTACCTCACGCACACTTTACCTTTTCACTTTTTTAATATGAACATCCCACACAATATCACATGATATGTTCAAACCCCTCTATTATTTGGTGATAGCCAGAAAATTTACCTATGTCAAACAAGTAATACATCTACACACGAAATATTAAAAAAGATCATAAAATTTTTGCTTATAATATATGTGTATGGTAAATCACATCGTTTATAGATCTTATTCATTTACTTTATTCCTGCGACCTAACATACAGTAACAAGTATTTGCCCATGCTTAACTGTTTGAGACCTACAGTAGTATCATCATCTTTATTTATTATTTAATTCACTTATATATAGAGTCATTTAATTTTATTTATGTACTAATAATAACTGTTATTTTTTTTTCCCTATGAAAATGGTTCCCACATTACTGCAAAAGTTCATAGAAGTGTTGTTGTGGGCAAGGCAAGTTGTTAGTAGAAAGATGAGGGGGAAACCAGCTTCAGGAAAGGCCATATTTGTTTTATGCATTGCATGCTTCCTTGCTGGAACACTCTTCACTGGTCAAATGTGGACTCGCCCCTCTAACACTGACAATAATAGTAATAATAATAATAATAATAATTTGCTGCCTCTACCCAAACCTCGTGACTGTGACCATAAACGAGTAAGTGTATCACCTCAATAACTTGCCCTATTTTAAAAATCCATGTTTATCGAAGGTTGTTAAGTGTTTTAGAAATATTGATGTTTCAATCATTTTAGTAAGTAATCTTTATTATAAAATTACTGAAATGTATGACAATAATTCTTTTACATCCAATTTTCGAGCAGAAGTTGATTGAAGGCAGAGCTGGTGATGTAATGGAGGAAGTGTCAAAGACCCATCAAGCTATCAAGTGAGTAAAACATATGCATATAAATCATGAGTTATCATAAACATGTACATTATATTTATTTTTTTTGTCGAGTTTTAAGGTAATATTAGAGGGATAATAATTTAAAATTAATTTATTTAAATTAATATTTATAATTATAAATTATTATATTTAGTATTAATCATTTATTTCAATAATAATTCTTTTAAGGTAGCTACTTATATATATAAAAAGGTCGACTTCAGATGAATATAATAACAGAAAATTATTATAAAAATAATATACATATATTAAAATCAATTACTAAAATCAATCATTATATATTTTATCCACCATTGTTTAATTGGCACGAAGAATCCTGTTTTAATTAATAATGGAAGGAATAATTTTGGTGCGTGTATATATAGGTCGCTGGACAAGGCAGTTTCAACGTTGGAAATGGAGCTTACAGCAGCTCGGAGAAGTGAAAATAGTGGGGAGCAGTTGAAGAGGCAAGAGGGTGGTTTACAGAAAGCATTTGTGGTGATTGGAATCAACACAGCGTTCAGCAGCAAAAAGAGAAGAGAGTCGATACGGGAAACATGGTTACCGAAAGGAAGCGAGCTTAAGGAACTGGAGAAAGAGAAGGGGATTGTTGTGAGGTTCATGATAGGCCACAGCACCACTGCAGGTGGCATTCTCGATAAAGCAATTGACGCAGAAGAGGCTCAACACAATGATTTCTTGAGGCTCGACCATGTTGAGGGCTACCATGAGCTTTCTACCAAGACTCGCCTCTTTTTCTCCACTGTTGTTTCTTTGTGGGATGCTGATTTCTATGTCAAGGTTGATGATGACATCCATTTAAATCTTGGTACGTTTCCATGCATCTTAATTAATTAGGATTAACTCTATTATTATTGTCATCATTCAACTCTCAAATTTGTTAATGCAGGCATGCTAGTGAGTACCCTTGCTAAGTACAGATCAAGACCTAGGGTTTATATTGGCTGCATGAAATCCGGTCCAGTTCTATATCAAAAGTAAGGTTATTAATATGTTAATAGTCAAAATAATCCTAAATATCAAGGGTCAATTATTCCTTCAAATGTCTTTAGATCATGATTCATGACACGTGACATAACCATTTTATGACACATTATTGTTTAATTAAATCAATTAGATTTATTATTGTATTTTGAAACATTTGATTTCTTTTAGGGTCAAATTGATAACCACTTGATCTTTTAGAAACCATTTTTATTATTAATCCTATTATTATACATTATATTATATTATTATTAATGTGAAATAATTAATTAAGATGGTTTAAATGAAACATGGTGTGGGTGCAGAGGGGTAAAGTATCATGAGGCTGAGCACTGGAAGTTTGGAGAAGAAGGGAACAAGTATTTCAGGCATGCCACTGGCCAAATATATGCCATCTCCAAGGATCTTGCTACATATATCTCCATCAACTGGTGATTACTTCTTTGTCCTTTCCCAAACTTCACCCATTTAATTCATTAAAGAACTACCTATTAGCCTTAAATAATTCAAGTCCTAAATAATAATGCTACATAACTAGCCAATATTATTATTTTTTTTGTCAGTATTTGATAATAATAATTTATCCCTATATTTACAGCACACACAAAATATTTAATTTATATTTATATTTACTAAAGTTTTATACACATAAATAAATACAATTTGTACATATATTTTTTTAGAGTTTATACATATTAATTAATAAAATTTATTTATTAAAAATAATTTAGTATTTATATTAATCAAATAATGACAAAAATAATAAAAAATACTGACTCCAAAAATTTCTGATCCCTAGATATAGATTAATTGATATTGAGGGAGCTATATCTCTTGTGAAATCTTTAGTGTTCAAACAATACCATGTTTGAAGAAACAGGTGACTTCCCCTTTTTTTTAACATATATTTCACCCATTTAAGAATTTTATTTAATGGCAAATGGTTTTTCTGTTTTTTTTTTTTTTGGACTAGATAGCAAACGTTTAACTATTGGAAATTTTGACCTTTTGTTTGGTTATGAAATTAGGATATGTTTTTTTTTTATAATTATGAAATTAGGATATTTAATGCAAATAAATTTACAGGCCCATATTACACAGATATGCAAATGAGGACGTCTCTTTAGGGTCATGGTTATTGGGCCTAGAAGTTGAACATATCGATGAACGCTCTATGTGTTGTGGGACACCTCCTGGTAAATATTTTGAATCCCCATAATTATTATAAGCACAATGCACTATTTCTTTTTTTTCTTACATTTTATACGTATATTTTTTACTCTTTGATGTATCACTATATTTTGTAACTTTACTTCCAAATATGACAATTTATTTTTTCTTTTGAGTATGGCACAGATTGTGATTGGAAGGCAAGGACAGGAAACGTGTGCGTGGCATCTTTTGATTGGTCTTGCAGTGGAATATGTAAATCGGTGGAGAGAATGAAAGATATACACAAAGCTTGTGGGGAAGGAGATGGAGCTGTTTGGAACGTTGACCTCTAATTCATAAATTCGTTTTCAGAAACACCTTATACTTTACTGCTTTTGCATCAAGAGGAATTCAATACATTTTCCTTTCTTTCTTTCTTTTTTTCTTTTTTAATTTTTGAAAAAATTGTTTCCAAATTTCCTAGTGACAATATCTATAATAACATCCCCACTTGACAGGGGTTTTCAATCTTCGCTGGGATTTCTCCCTTCGACAACTTTTTTTTTTTCTTTAGAGAGCTTTTAAATGTAGTTGGGTTGAATAGCCATAAAAAGTTTCTTGTTCCGGCATATTTTAATAAAAAAGAAAAATGGTAATGTTTTATAATGTCTAGATTAGTGATATGATAAGTCATTGTTTATAAAGGTTTCATTATTGTGTTGGACCTTATAGTTTTGTGAAATTTTTTAGTTAAATGTTTATATTTTTTTTAATTGGTTCTTGCACCAATTTTTTTCTTTTAATTAGATTTTTTTTACAGTAATTGGTTTAATTATATAGATATCTAATTAAAAAAAATTGATACAAGAACTCAAATAAAATTAAAAAAAAAATAAAAAAACCCAATTAAAAAAATATTTAGTACAATGATTCAATTAAAAAAATATAAAAAATTTAATTAAAATTTTTGTAAAATTATAGAACCAATAATAGAGTAATTAAACCGCTTATAAACTCATTTATAACTCATCATTTCATTATTATTAAACAAAGTACAAATATAGCAATAATAAAGTGATAACTTGCTATACAAACAATTGATTAAATCAAATGTGAATGGGACACCAAAATTGAGGAGATGTAAGTAACTAAAGAAGCCATTTATTATAAGAGTTAGATTTTCATAATTATATTTATATAAATGTAAACCAAAACTTGCATAAATACTTATAATTAAAATTAACAGAACCCTACCTGATTATTTAAAAAGAAAAAAGTTATTGTTCTGAACCATAAACAAATTGTAAGAGTATGAGAAATTCTAAAAAAAATTTAATAAAAACGTTTTTTTTTGAATGTCAAAAAAGACGTTATAAAGAGAAGAATAATTTTGTATCACTCATCTTAATAATACCTAGCTAAATTTAATTGCTCTATTATTTTATTATAAAAAAACTATTATAATATTGATTATATAAATTTAAAATCATACATAAAATATGATCAAACATCTCAAATATTCTACTCTCACTTACTAAATTAAACTAAATTTAATCATATACATTAATTCAAATACGTGTACTTAAAACTAAACAATTATGATAACTTTGTATTTTCAATTTATTTTTTATAATTTTGTTCAAATAACTCTTTAATTCAAAAGACCTAAATTACTTTTAAACAGTTATCTATAATAATATATAAAGAGAATAAAAGAGTTTGTTGTCTCATCTTCGCTTTTTCATCTTAATCCTATTAATAAATAGTGTTTAATACAATTGTCCTCTTAAAATTTGATCCAAACTGTAATTACTAGTTAATTTTTTTTATTCTTTGTACAGTTATCTTTTTATTCTACACATAACTTCTATCCATGTTATCTTTTTTTTTATTCTATGAAGTACATGTAGTACTCTCTTTTATCTTTAATTCAATTTATTAAAAAAATAATAATAAATATGTGTATAGAAAATAGCAAAAAATAATGAAAATAAAAATTAAAATTTTTTTAAAAATAACGGAACAAAAGATGATTTAAGATATTAAATATAAAATTAAAAGAAAAAATTTTTAGCAACTAAAATTATGTGAGAAGAAGAGTTCTTTAAATTTAAATTTTTATATCTACTTCAAATTAAATAAGATTGAAAAAATAAATAAATTTATAAATTTTTATATTATTTTTTATCTCAAATTTATAATTTAAAAAACAAAAAAAATTAATTTTCTAGAAATATTAGAAAAAAATAACAATATAAAAATTACAATTTTGTTTTGAAATTAAATAAAACTAAAATCTTAAAAATTTTGTTAGTTAGAGACATAAGAGTTGACATATTAGATATAGAGAAAGATTAAGAATTATCACAAATAAGTGTTAAGAATACGAGAGATATTCAACAATGTAATATTTTTATATTCAATTGTATATGTTAATAGTAGTTAAAATAGTAGTATCCATATAATATTACTCTTTTAAGAAGATATAATATATTTGATATTATTTTTTTATAATTATTGACAAATTTCATAATTTGAATAACAAAAAATCTGAACACTTGATATCTTAAATTTTGTCTGAAAGCAATAAAATATGATTTTAACAAGTAAGTCTAAAAAATAATAAAGATCTGATAAATTGTGATTGGGATGAATAGAAGAAGAAAATAAAAAAACAAGGCAACATAATAATAATGATAAGAGAAAGGATAGTGTATAATATGATGAGATAATATAATTAAAATAAAAATTAATAATCTTAAAAAATAATAAAATTAAAGATAATTAAAAAAATTTAAGATAAGATTGAAAAAAAATATCTTTTTATCCATTAGAATTACGGATGGAGATAAAGAATGTTTTGGATATAAATTTTTAAATTTGCTCCTAATTAAATAGGATTGAAAAAATAAATAAATTTAATAATATTTATAAATAACTAATCTTCAAATAATATATTTTTTAATCTTATTTTTTAATTTAAATTTATTTTTTAATATTTTACATGTTAAATAATTTAAGATATTTTATTTTTTTTATAATTTATTTTTAATTATTATTAAATTTATAATTTTAAAATAAAAATATAAAGTTAATTTTTTAAGTTTAATAGAAAAGCTGCTCAATAGGCACATAGTGTTACATCAAAAAATGATCTATTTACAGGCGGTTTCATTTAAAGTTTAGAAAAATCGTTAATAGTATATAATAATATTATTTTTTATCTTCATTAGTCTATTTATAAGATTAACCCCAGCCACTATGTTTCATTAATATAAAATATATTTTATTAGATGTTACCATTATAATATATAAAACTATTGTGTTAAATTAAGCTCACCAAAATAAACGTGTTATTTTGTTAATTTTAATTACTTTGATAGTATCATTTTCAAATTTCTATACTCTATGAAATAATGGATAGAAAATTTCAAGAGTTCAATAATTATTTCACATAGTTAAATGTTGAGTTATTTCATTATCTAACTTGGTTAAATATAAGACATTTATTTTAGTATATTCATAAGGAGAAGTTAATCTAATTAGTTTAATTTTATGTATGAAAGTTTTTTTTTTACTTAATTTTTTGTAGCTAATAGTTAACTTAAGAACTTATTAATTTTGCAATTTAAAAATCAATAATCAAATTTAAATGGGATTTGTATTTATTTTTATAAATTATTTGAGACTCAAAATAATATTATTTATCTATTATTCTCAAAAAAACTTTAAATATTATATTTTGATTTGAAATTTTATAAACATAGTTAGAAAAAAAATTGCACCTTTCAAACTTAATGATTTTATACAAAGTGATTTTTGGATTGTTTTTTTTTGTAAATGGCAAAAAAGTATTTAAGAAGTAATAAATAAAAGTATTTAGTCTATTACAAATAAAAGTTCAGTACAACGTAAATATTAATAATTTCTAATATCTAAAAAGTAAATAATAATATTAAAAAATTTGAAAAATATATTATTATTAATATTTTTTAATTAAATAAAATTTTGCAAATCTCATGAAGTGATTTTTTTTGTGACAGTCTTTTTTATTCATTTGGTATTAATTTTTTTTCTTTTAACTACTATAATTGAAAGATCTTTTTCAACTATGAATATTGTAAAGAATGACTCAACTAAAATGAAAGATAAATTTTTTGGTAATTGTCTTTTAATTATATTTAAACAAATTATTGAAAAATTTGATACAAATTCTATTATCGATAAACTTTATGATACAAAAAATCAATCACTTTA
>NC_029774.3:11347244-11361690 GCF_000817695.3 Arachis duranensis | reverse complement strand
TCGGTCCAAAATTTTATATAGTGTAAACCGTAAAATGTAAACACTATGGTATGAACGAAAATGTTCCAAGTACGAAAATAAAATTCAAAAATTAGTTGAAAGGCGCCCATCGAAAGCAGAAAAAAAAGCCACGAAAAACCGCCTTTTGCTAACTAAAATCTTAATCTGATCGTTGTCCCGCCATTGTCTTGGAATGGGAATTATGTAGTCTTTATTTTATTCTCAGCAAACGGACCCACTGTCCATAACGTCGTACACAAATTAATTGTTTGATGAAAATAATATTTATATTATTTAATTTAATTATCAATTATTTTTTTTTGTCGCTTGGAGCCAACTGGACCTTCCTTTCTTTAACCAATTCAATAAATTGCGCCATATTCCGAGAAAGTTACTGTTGGATGGCGACAATACACTATTGTTCTCTCCCACGTCTCACATTTTCTTTGTCCGCCGAGTAGGATTCTAATTTTTAAAGGTGTATTTGGCTTCGCATTTGAAGTATTAAACATATATTTAATTTTTTTAAAAGTTTTACTTTTTAGTTTGGTAATTTTTTTCTAAATGTAAATATGATTCTGTTTTTTAATTTAAGTTTAATCAAAGCTAAAAATAATAATTTTTGTGTAATAAAAAATTATTTTTTTTACTAATTTTGTTCTCTATTATTTATAGAATTAATTTTGTTGCTTTTTTAATAATATTTTTTTGTATTACTCTTTCATGAATATTATTATTCTTTATAAAATTCTTATTATTTTTTGTTTATATAATTTTTTACCTATTATTTTTTTATGGAATAATAATAGTAAAATTATAGCGTATTAAAAAAGAGTACTAAAAATACTAAAAATATTTTTATAAAAACATCATAAAAAATTTTTAAATTTATTTTCATCACTATTAAGATAAATATTTAATTTTATTATTTTTAGTACTCTCTTTTATAATTGTAATTCTCGTGTACTATATTTTAGTGTAATTTTTTATAATATAAATTATGATATTTTTAAAAAAGACAAACTAAATAAAAAAATTAATCATAGGTAATAATAAAATAATTAAGATTATAATAGTTGGATTCTAAAGTAATATTAAGAATAAGATTATTAAAAATATATTTTACTAATTTTGATATGTTATTTTTATTTTAGTAAATAAATATTAATTCTATTATATAATTAATTAATAAAAGCTATTCAAATATCTAAATTAAAATGATAGAATAATATAAAAAAATTATTTAAGTCGATGTCTATTTTAGTAATTTTTTATTTAGAAGTGATTTTGAGTAGTGTAATTCAAACAACATTTATTTTACTATAATCCATTTTGATATAAAGATTGCTAAACATAAATCACTTTAACACAAACTTACTTTTCATCAATTAAGTTTGCAAAATTAATTTTATACAAACTCTCGTTGAAAATTGTAATCCAAACACACACTAAGTTCTAAGTACTAACTATAGTGTATTGTTAATGGCAAGTATTTCAATCAGGACTTTGTTAGGGTTTTGTTAAGTAAACAATGATTTTTGTGAACAATATGAACAATAAATTTTAAAATTAGTTCAATAAAATAAAAACACACTACATTCCAAATTATCTACCTAAATCTTAATATTAAGATAACTATCCGCATATATCCATTATTCACATATTTTTATTGCTTACCTATGCTTTTGCTTTCAATAAAGATGTCAAAAATATTTTTTATGATGATTTTTGTTTAAAAAATGTTATTTATTTAGCTACACTTTAAATAAAAATAATATTTTTATAATATATAAAAATCAAGCCCTATAACTTGTCATCTAATGATCAAAATAAAATATCTTCACGTAGTGACAATCATAAAATCTTCATTGGAATAATCACCTTTGCTAATTGTTATTTGACTCTCGTTGTACTGACTTAGCATTATGTTACCATGTTAAATGATGCAATGACTAATTTAGTTGACAATATTACAATTTGGATCTAATTTGATCTAATCTTTTTTATTTAATTCTAATTTTTTAAATTTTTGAAAAATAATTTTCTTTTTCTTCTTCTTAATGATAGATAATATTAACTCTATAATTAAAAGTTCTATCCACTCATTATCTAGTGGATGCTGGACAAAAACGTAAAATAAAAGTAAGAATTCACAAGTGTTGAAATGATGCAGTTGTGGTTGCAGTTTGATTCTCAAATGGTCTGGAACATATTTAAATTTAAACAAACTGTTTTTTGTGGATGAACTTTTGAGGTATATCTCGTCTTACGCTGTTGTAATACGCCTTTTCTTTAATAGAATGAGAATAACTTGAACGTCAAAGAACACAGTGGGTGAATACCTGCAAAATACATTATGACGCTCAACTCAGTAAGTGTTTAAGATGTATATAATAATTCTATGAATATAGAATGTTATACATGAAATAGAACTTATCATGTCCGTGTGTGTTTTGCGAGATATAGAAATTGGTGTCTTTACAGACATAAGGTTGATGAATAGAGTTGATGTGTTGGTCATTAAATCAAAATAATAGTTATTAAGATTGTCCGTTACAAACTTAGAATCAAGGCAAATAAAGTCGAGTTATGACTCATAATGCACAATAAAGATCGAGCTATATGGTGACGGATCACAGCCCCCAAGCTTTATCTGCCGATCATATGATCCAGGCTAAGCTTAGAAAATAAAATGAGTTATAGCTCGCTTAAAAGATAAGTGAATAATAATATGGTGAGCTCCAAGCTTAGTCGGGTTATTATGTCAGCACTTATTCAAAAAAAAAAAATTGGGTGATAAGAGTCATTCAATCAAGATGGTTGTACAGGGGATACTTTTTTGCTTAAGAACAATTTTAGCATTTGATTGTATGTGAACTGAAAAGTTCAGAAATAGATATCCGTTGACGCAATCGATTGTATGATCCGAGGATATCATAGTTAATTGTCTTGAAAATTTTTTCGGCCCACAACAGCTTATTGATGAATTTCTCGCTCAAAGCAATTAGTTATTGAATATTTACAATTTATATTGAAAGTCATATGACATTAATAAGATAAATTGAGAATATAAATATGTATAAAATCACAACATATATTGAATAATATATATTGTAAAAGTAAAGGAGTTCAAAGTAAAAAAATATACCTTGAAATTTAATAATTATAAAGAAGAAGACAACATATGAATGTCATACATACCTTAATTTTATTTGCTAATATTATAACTTTGTTTCGTAGAATCTGCATTAACTTGTTAATAAAACAATAAAATAATTAGTCATTTAATAATAAAATAAATCTTGTTTAGCTATGACTTTGTGCAAAAATAGCAAATTTACATATTTGTAACTTTTTTTTACTTAACTTTCCACATTAAACAAATAGTAACATAAAATTTAATAGCATAAAGTGAATAGTATAACAGTTATATACAATTGATATACAATTGATTTTTGATGGAATCGAATTTTAAGATTTAAACTCATCATTACCTTCATTTAATTATATAAATAAAATCATTAAGCAATAAGAATATAGCACATAATGAAATAAAAATTTAATTGACATAGTTGTTATATGTCATTATTGTATAGAACATATATTGAGGTTTGAATATAACTAATAAATCAGTAAATATTAGTTACACAAAATATAAATGCAAAAATATGTGTGAATAAAATATATTTACTTATGTAACTATAGAACTTTGAAAAAGTTAGCAAAATTGATAGTAAGTTTGTACTTGAATTGATTGAAAACCGAGTTTTTTTTTCTCGGATTGGTTAGAAGTCGAGTTTCTTCTCGGATTGATTCATTGATCAATTATGAGATGTGAAATATTACGTTACATAAAAGTGAAGCAATTCATACATATTTTATAAAAAGTTACGATAGATTAAAATTTGATAAAAGGTATTAAATAAAATCTTAAACAAGATTGTTGAGATTGGTTCAAAAACTTTGAATGTAATTCAAGTTTTATGAACCTGAGGGGAGTAGGAATTATTTTACTTGACCCCACGATGGGCGCAAATTGTTCTTGCGTGGATGAACTTCCGAGGTATAGCTCGTCTCTTGTGCTGTTGTAATACGCCTTTTTTAATGGAATGAGAATAACTTGAACGTCAATTGTTCTTGTGTGGATGAATTTCCGAGTATAGCTCAGTCTCTTGTGCTGTTGTAATACATCTTTTATTTAATAAAATGAGAATAACTCGAACATAAAAAAGCACAGTGGGTGGATACCTGCAAAATATACTCCGACGCTCAAGTCAGTAAGTGTTTAAGATGTATATAATAATTCTATAAATATAGAATGTTAGACATGAAATAGAACTTATCACGTTCGTGTGTGTTTTGCGAGATATAGAAATTGATGCCTTTATAAACACAGGGTTGATGAATAGAATTGATGTTATGACTGTTGGTCATTAAATTAAAATAATAATTATTAAAATCGTCCGTTATAAATTTAGAATGAAGGTAAATAAAGTCGAGCTATGACTCATAATGCACAATAAAAACCAAACTATAAGGTAACAGGTCACAAACTATTTTTTATTGTTTCAATTATAATGTGAATTAATATTATTACCTCTGTTGTTATTATTGTTCTTTTTGTCATTGTTCTTTCCTAAAACTTGAGTGAATTTATACATTTGGTTGACAATGGATTGTTATAAGTTATAACTATAGCACAAATATTTTATAAAAATAATAAAACTATGAAACTAACAACCAACCATTTGGGATATATATATATATCAACTACTTGCAAGTTATGTATATTGACCTCTCACTTAAAAGGAGTCGGTCGATATTTTTTCTATAACAATGTGAGAATTATGCAGAGAACAAAGGGCCCCAATATGGTTTGTTAGTGAGTTATATATACAGCACAGTTCTAAACTACACAATCAAAATTGGTTCAAGAATTGGTAAATTAGGTTATATCAAAAGAAACAAATTCTGATTTAGTTGTACTAGTACTATTACTGTCTACAAACAAGGTGAGGTTTACTAGGAATGGAAGTATACTGACGTATTTTTTCTACTAATATAATCTTATTTCTCAAGTTACAAAAATTTTGTATCACCCAAGCTTGTATTATGTTTAAATTAAGATTATATGTAACAGCTAAATCATTAATGCCTTCAATCACAAAATTAGATCGAAAAAAAATTACATTTAAATATTTAATCCTTCATTGCCTATGCAATTTAAAATTTCTTTATTCATAATAAATAGAATATTTAAGTCACATATATAGATCTATGACCATCGTTTATCCTATTTCTGTTCCATTTGGTTAAAACAGAATATCTCCATAAAAACCCAACCTACCTTAAACAGAACCAAACCCTAGAAACTACAAATAATATAAAAAAAACAAACAAGAAAATCCCAACCACACTCACAACTCAAATACAACGAAGAACCATTATTGCATTGAAAAAATAATAACAAAAATAATTACCTTCATTAACAATGAAAATGATAGAACATCGTGCTTGCAGACTTGCAGTGGAGGAGATGAATGACTAAATGAGTCTTGAATTGGATGAGTTCATCTCTCAAATATTTTAACCCTACCAATGGAACTCTACGGCTGCACCATTGATAAAGAGAAGACAAAGAAGTGGGAGGGTGGAAGTGGAGAAGACGAATGAAGTGTTTGAGTTTAATCGAAATTGTTTTACATGCTACATATCATTCAAATGGCGTCGTTTTTTACACAGCTGGGCGCAAACCAAAATGCAACGTTTTGGCACCCTCCAGCGTAGCAAAGTGATGTCATGTCAGCACTGTGATAGCTAACTCATCGTCTGAAAGATGTCTAGGGACTACTATGATGTCTAGAGCTAAATCTAAAGGAATACAATGGTAAAATTGGGATCTCAAGAACCACATTGAGTAATCACATGAATTTTAGAACCACTATAAAAATTTACTCTATTAGTCAACTTTTGAAAATACCACTTGATCTCAAGTATCTTTGATTTTGTTGATTTTGTTTAGAGCCATTTAATTAAAAATATGTTTGATGAGAAAGTTTGTATTTCTATTGATGGAAATGAATGAGATTTAAAGTGCATTGCAGATGTTTTGGAGAAGGATATAGTTGTGTGACTTCCAAACTCTATTGATTGTAGTCTTTACTTAAATTTTCTAAAGAATGATAAAGTCGAGTTTTACTTTAAAATTTGGAGGCTTGAAGTATCTCAAAAAATTCAGAATTTTTGTTGATTAGTTGCTAAGGAAGCATTGTTGATAAATGAGTTCCATTTTAAAAGACATATAACTTCAGATCATTTATGTAGTATTTGTAGATCTTCATTTGAGTCTTTACTATGAGTTTTTTATGATTGTAAAGTTTCATAGAGGACGTGAAGTTCATGTAACTTTTCCACCTTATTTCTGGTCCTATAGTTATTGGTAAATTTCTCTTTGGTGTCTCATGTCAAAGGGATTTTGTGGCCTATTCTTTTTGCTAGCTTGCACTATGAATTCATTATAATTTCATTGGAATCTTCATTTTTTGAAAAAGATAAACCCTTTATGAAGATAAGATTTATGAACTAGTTATTTATTAGGCCAATGATTATCACCTGACCCAATATGAGTTGTCTCAAGTAAGGAAAAGAGTGGATACGTAACTTCATGGAGAAACAAGTGTGTTGACTGCCCTCCAAACCCCAATCATTAAGCGTATTTTAGATGGCTTTATGATGAAGGACGAAAATGTGACATGCAGAAGGACTCATAGGGATTATAAAAGACTATTCTTAGCCGTCTAGAGCACTAACTTGGACACATGTACTATAACGTTTGCCAAGCTTTAGGGCATCTTTTTGGGGTTGGATTTGGCGTTAAGTTTGAGGTTTATTCATGTGGAGATAGGAATTTAGTCAAAAGTGTTGTAACTATGTATCTTCAAGATTCAATTGATCTTTATTCTTTGGGTCTTTTGGTCTTATCCATTCGAAACTGTTGCAGCAAATTGAAGAGCCTGATACAATATGGTTGTTATATATATTTTTCTATGCCTCCTTGTATTTCTCTTAGTTTCTTTGTAGATTCGTTTAAAATCATATTTTCCAAAATAGTGATTGTCAAAATGTCAATTTTTTTTTGACGTTTTTATTTTGTTATTTATAAGAGAAAAAGTATTTAAAATTCAAACACGAAAAATTAATCACTAAATTAATTATTATGTATTTATATATAAATATATATTATTTAGTTTCTTCATGTGTATGTATTTTAAAAATATAATTTATAGAAATAATTGATTTAATAGCTAATTTTCATGTAAACATAATATAATTATTTATAATTTAAAATTGATCGAGTAAATTTTCATATTATTTTAAAAAAAATTTAAAAATATTTTCAATATTTAATTTTAATATTTAGAATAAATTTAAATAAATTTTTATTGTTAATTCTTTATAATTAATAAAAATTTTATTTTTTTTAATTTCAAAATACTTATTCAATCAAACCAACTTATTAAAGCTTACCATTTGATCTAATATTTATCTGGCCTATCATAAAATAAGTTTGGTTCATGCTATTTTAAAACCTAAATTTGTTAGTAATTATGTTTTGTTGGAACGTGTTAAAATATAAATAAATATATAAATAATTTTTTATAATTAAAAATTATTAATCTTTTTAAAATTTATTGTTTTTATTATGGATACTTTAATTTTTTTCTGTTACATTTTTTTCTCAAAATCTCTCACATTTTTATTATTGTCTTCTTTGTGCGCCTTCTTCTTATTTCATCTTCTTAAAAAAAATCAAACAAATAAAAAAAATAAAAAATACGCACCAACATAAAAAAAAGAGTAAAAGAAGAAGAAATAAAATTAAAAAAATAGCCAATAAAAAAAAGAAGCGATTTTTTTTTGTTGAATTTGATTGTTAAAAGTAGAGTAAATTGTCAAATTTATCCCTGAAAATTATCTATTCTCTAAATTGGTCCACAA
Organism: Arachis duranensis; assembly: GCF_000817695.3. Classification (NCBI taxonomy): domain Eukaryota; kingdom Viridiplantae; phylum Streptophyta; class Magnoliopsida; order Fabales; family Fabaceae; genus Arachis; species Arachis duranensis. The sequence goes on along the minus strand of NC_029774.3, from coordinate 11,353,692 downwards.
ATTTTTTTTTTATAAAATTCATTATTCAAAAATTTTAAGTTAGTCATATTAGTCATTCTGTCATTTTCATTGTTGATGAGGACAAAATTTGCTGATATTAACTGCAAGTAACACCATAACACATATTTAGCAATCCTAATTGATTTTTAATATAAGTTTATGAAATTAGATAAAATCAATCCTAAATTGAGTGATTTCAATACCTCAAGGTTCTCCTCAAATTAGGATTAATTTGATATAATTTTATAAACTTATTATGTTAACAACTAATTAGGACTGTCAAGTATATGCTGTGGTCAATGTGGTATCATTTAACATCATATTAACAAATTTTGATGTCGTCAACAACGAAAATGACGAAAAGACTAATGTGACTAAATTAACATTTTTTAAGGATGAATTTGATTAAAAAAATCTTTTAGAGAGACTAATTTGAAAAGCGAATAATCTTTCAAGAATGAGTTTGATCATTTATTCGTCAAAAGTGCTTATATACTTAACATCACAGTTTTAAAAATTAGTTTAATTTTGATGTACTGACAGGCAAAGTATTTTACACAGCCGTGCAATTGTATCCGTTCTTTTGGATGATCATTTACGTAGTCAATGTAAAAAGTAATTATACTAATGTGATGTTATGTAATTGGATGCTCGTGTAAAACTACTTTACACAATAGATCAAAATTAAATTCTTTAAAAATATAGTAAAGTATGTTATTGGTTATTAGAAAATACACTTTGGTAATTGATACGGTCGTTACAAATCCTATGTCATAACTCGACATTACACACCATAACTCAGCAGTTACGTTATAACTCGACGTTATACGTTACAATCAGACTCAGCAGACTACATCCTGGAATAAAACTGTCTGACCAGGTATTTATTACTTATTAAACCTAATAACTGCTCATCAATTCAGATAATCAACAAGAATGTAACTGGCCTATCTTACTTCACTTATAAAGGTATGATATTTTATCCTCAACAGGGATACACTGAATTCTCAGTACTAACTTAAGCATCGGAGTGCCTTTTGCAGGTACACTCCCCCATTTGTTCATACTCTCCGTGACGTGATATCTCTTTGGACGAAGAGCTCGGATCATCCTAGCTTATAGCTCGCGTTGAAGGCAAAAGCTCGGCGTCGACTCGCTTAGCCAAGGTCATGTCCAGGTTATCCACACAAGAACAATTGGTGCCACCGTTGGGCCTCGAAATAAATACCATTCTTTCTATAGGCCCCATTTTCTTTCAGTGGCTTCAAACTTACCTGCATCTTTGTAAACAAAGGTCATAAAATAAATCATTAAATCCCGAAAAAGGGCCGATCTATATCTATCATCGCTATTTGTCGATATATATCTGTTATCTCTATTTGCCAGTTTATTTCTGTTATCTCTATTTGCCGATCTATATCTATCATCTCTATTTTTCGATTCATATCTGTTATACCTATTTGCCGATCTATATTTCTTATCTCTATTCTCTAATCTATATCTGATATCTCTATTTTATTATCTATATTTATCATCTCTATTTTCTAATTTATATATGTTATCTCTATTTGCCAATTTATATCTGTTATCCCTATTTGCCGATCTATATCTGTTATATCTATTTTTCGATCCATATCTATCATCTGATATCTCTATTTTTTGATCTATATTTGTCATCTCTATTTTTCGATTTATATATGTTATCTCTATTTGCCGATTTATATTTGTTATCTATATTCTCCAATCTATATCTGATATCTCTATTTTTTGATCTATATTTGTCATCTCTATTTTTTGATTTATATCTGTTATCTCTATTTGCCGATTTATATTTGTTATCTCTATTCTCCAATCTATATCTGATATATCTATTTTTTGATTTATATCTGTTATCTCTACTTTTCGATTTATATCTGTTATCTCTACTTTCTGATTGATATCTGTTATCTCTATTTACCAATTTATATCTGTTATCTCTATTCTCCGATTTATGTCTGATATCTCTATTTTTTGATATATATCTGTTATCTCTATTTGCCAATTTATATCTGTTATCTCTATTTGCCGATCTATATCTGATATCTCTATTTTCTAATATATATCTGTCATCTCTATTTTTCGATTTATATCTGTTATCTCTATTTGCCGATTTATATCTGTTATCTCTATTCTCCAATCTATAGCTGATATCTCTATTTTCTTATCTATATCTGTCATCTCTGCTTTTCGATTTATATCTGTTATCTCTATTTGCCGATCTATACCTGATATCTCTATTTTCTAATTTATATCTGTTATCTCTATTTTTCGATTTATCTCAGTTATCTATATTTGCCAATTTATATCTGTTATCTCTAATTGCCGATCTATAACTGTTATCTCTATTTGCCGATCTATATCTGTTTTTCTATTTTCAAATATACACCTATTATTTGTGTTTTCAGATTTATATCAATCATTATCCGAGCTAAATCAATCATTATCGGTTCTATATCAATCATTATCAGTCATTGTCAAATCTATATCAACTATCTTTCGAACTATGACTATCAACAGTCAACAAATTCAATCACATATCATACAAGCACGAACACTTATCCATTCGCGATAATTCTTCAATTCAAAGTCGCATCGTTTACACATGCGCAATCAAACTCAATCTTCAATCGAATCACCAGACAAAGGTGAACTAACGATAATTCTTCAATTCAAAGTTGCATCATTTACACATGCGCAATCAAACTCAATCTTCAATCAAATCACCAAACAAAGGTGAACTATTAATAATTCTTCAATTCAAAGTCGCATCGTTTACACATGCGCAATCAAACTCAATCTTCAATCAAATCACCAAACAAAGGTGAACTAACGCAATATTCTCGCCCAACCAATTCACTTTTATCTAAATCGTCTCAGCAACTATTCAAATTAACTATTCAGTTTCATGAAAAATCCTAACCGTTGCATCTATTAAATCAACGGTTCAAAATTATATTGAAAAATATCAAAGGCACAATCAATGATAAATACTACTACACCTTCCAATACACGTTAACTTCAAATAAGGTCTGAAATTCAAAAGATTTTATTCCTTGTTTTAATAAAGCATCTTGAACTGGGGGCTCCAAGGCTAACTCAATGGCCGAGTTATGGCTTATGAAAAGCTCAACCTGCTTCATTAAAATACATTCTCAGGCCAAGCTTGGGGCTATGATACGGCCGTTACAAATCCAATGTCATAACTCGTCATTATGCACTATAATTCGGCACTTTACGTTATAACTCGGCCTTATACATTACAATCAAACTCAACGGACTATATCTTGGAATAAAAACGTCCAACCAGACATTATCACTTATTAAAACTTATTAACTACTCTTCAACTCAGATGATTAATAGAAACGTAATCGACCTATTTTATCTCACCTATAAAGGTATGATATTTTATCTTCAAACGATATACTGAATTCTCAGTACTAACTTAAGTATCAGATTGCCTTTTGCAGGTACACTCTCCCTTTGTTCATACTCTCCGTGACGTGATATCTCTCTGGACGAAGAGCTCGGATCATCCCAGCTTATAGCTCGGCGTTGAAGGCAAAAGCTCCGCGTCGACTCCCTTAACCGAGGTCATATCTAGGTTATCCACACAAGAACAGTAATTATACCAAAATTATATATAAAATAGTTGTTCATGTAGTATTTGTTTTGCTGCTATTCTTTCGGATTTTTTTATTTAAATTAAAAATATATAATATTTACCGATTTAGAACTCTAATACCATGTCACGAACCCACTCATCCCAAAAGCATAACTTGACAGGACAATGTAACACTAATGGTCATATCTCTAATACTTCCTAAACCTCCATTGTATACATTGTAAGCTTAGACCATTGGCTCCCTATACTTTCTCTTTACTAAAATACATTTTGAGTCACATCTCGCATATGAATGTATCTCGCATGCACTGTCCCCGTGCTGTGATATGATGGCACACGTCAGTCATACCTCGGATACACCCGAGATATAAACAAGACTGTATATTGGATACATTGAGTCCGAGATGTGTGTGTAATTTGCTTCAACCCAGTGCATCCGAGATACAAACTGATTTGGACAGTGTATCCGAAATACGTGCGAGTGCGCAGGACAACTTTTACATACAACTTTACAATATTTTCATAAAAACACACACAATATATATATATATATATATATATATATATATATGAAAAAACAAACCCTAAAAGCTATCTCCGAAACTGAATACACTACTCAATCACGTCTCCACACTTCCAAAAGATATCTATAACGGCAGTGACCAGGAATATCGGGACTAACAAAAGCTCAAAGCTCACTAACAAACTCAAAACGCCTATAAATCTGACCCCTCTGATTCAGAAAAGGGCAGGTTCCAAATTCACTTCTAGTTATTACTCTTTACTTATTAATTGTTCACCTACTTACTTGAGCGTCGGAGTGCTTTGTGCAGGAACTCCCGCCGCCGTGTTTCAGAGGACCGAGGCCAAACTCACACCCACACTTGGACGACGTATAGTTCAACCACATATCCAAGGGTTCACCTTAGAGTCGACGACCTCGGTCACCACCGACGGAACAATAGGCGCCCACCGTGGGGCCCGAAAACTAACCCCACTCTATTACCACTTCCTTTTTTTTCTTTTTTTTTTCTTGTTCTACGCAGGGTTCATCAAGCTCGTGACATGGCCGACAACGGAATTCAAGTACTCAGTCAAGCCGAACTTATGGCCCAAATGGCCGAACTGCAAGCGGAGGTCAAGAGACTAGCTGAGCTATCCACCCCGAGCAGCAAATCAGAGGAAGGCAACTCCAAAGGTTCCACCCAAGGCGGCACCGAACTCATAGGCATCAACCCCCCTAAAGAGAAGCTGACCTTGGACAACCCGTTTTCTGAGGAAATCACGAATTTCCAAATGCCAAAGCATTTCACATTGCCTTCCTCTCTTGAGCCATATAAGGGGATTGGTGACCCCCGGGCTCACATTAATGGTTTTCAAAATTGTCTGCAGGATCAATCGCCTCCTTCGAAGATCTGGCTAGGTCTTTCATCGACTACTTTGCAGCAGCTCGGATCTATGTACACGGATCAGACTACCTAAGCACCATCCGCCAGGGCCCACAGGAAAGCTTAAAAGATTACATGATCAGGTTCACAGATGCCACCATGGAAATACCTGACTTAAACCCTGCCGTCCACCTACATGCCGTCAAAGCCGGACTCAGACCCGGAAAATTCAGAGAAATAATCGCGGTTACAAAACCAAAAACACTGGATGAATTCCGAGAAAGGGCAGCAGGACAAATGGAGATCGAAGAACTCCGAGAGGCCGACAAAACCGAAAGGAGACCGAGAAAAGAGGACGACAGGCCCTCCCGATCGGCGAACACTAGAGACCTCGGCAAACCCTTCAAGCTCACCCCAAAATTCGATAACTACACCAGATTCAATACGAAGAGAGAGAAGATAATTACACTTGGACGACGTATAGTTCAACCACATATCCAAGGGTTCACCTTAGAGTCGACGACCTCGGTCACCACCGACGGAACATTTGGCGCCCACCGTGGGGCCCGAAAACTAACCCCACTCTATTACCACTTCCTTTTTTTTCTTTTTATTTTCTTGTTCTACGCAGGGTTCATCAAGCTCGTGACATGGCCGACAACGGAATTCAAGTACTCAGTCAAGCCGAACTTATGGCCCAAATGGCCGAACTGCAAGCGGAGGTCAAGAGACTAGCTGAGCTATCCACCCCGAGCAGCAAATCAGAGGAAGGCAACTCCAAAGGTTCCACCCAAGGCGGCACCGAACTCATAGGCATCAACCCCCCTAAAGAGAAGCTGACCTTGGACAACCCGTTTTCTGAGGAAATCACGAATTTCCAAATGCCAAAGCATTTCACATTGCCTTCCTCTCTTGAGCCATATAAGGGGATTGGTGACCCCCGGGCTCACATTAAGAAATTCCAATCTATGATATTTTTTAACGGACCTAATAACGATCCTGTGCTTTGCAGAGCTTTCCCTACTTACCTTGACGGAGCCGCTTTGCTTTGATTTTCAAAATTACCTGTAGGATCAATCGCCTCTTTCGAGGAACTAGCGAAGTCTTTCATCGACTACTTTGCAGCAGCACGAATCTACGTACACGGATCAGACTATCTCAGCACCATCCGTCAGGGTCCACAAGAAAGCTTGAAGGATTATATGACTAGATTCACAGATACTACCATGGAATTACCTGATCTAAACCCTGCCGTCCACCTACATGCCCTCAAAGCCGGTCTCCGAACCGGAAAATTCAGAGAAATAATCGCGGTTACAAAACCAAAAACACTGGATGAATTCCGAGAAAGGGCAGCAGGACAAATGGAGATCGAAGAACTCCGAGAGGCCGACAAAA
>NC_029774.3:11238343-11343449 GCF_000817695.3 Arachis duranensis | reverse complement strand
TCAAAATTGTCTGCAGGATCAATCGCCTCCTTCGAAGATCTGGCTAGGTCTTTCATCGACTACTTTGCAGCAGCTCGGATCTATGTACACGGATCAGACTACCTAAGCACCATCCGCCAGGGCCCACAGGAAAGCTTAAAAGATTACATGATCAGGTTCACAGATGCCACCATGGAAATACCTGACTTAAACCCTGCCGTCCACCTACATGCCGTCAAAGCCGGACTCAGACCCGGAAAATTCAGAGAAATAATCGCGGTTACAAAACCAAAAACACTGGATGAATTCCGAGAAAGGGCAGCAGGACAAATGGAGATCGAAGAACTCCGAGAGGCCGACAAAACCGAAAGGAGACCGAGAAAAGAGGACGACAGGCCCTCCCGATCGGCGAACACTAGAGACCTCGGCAAACCCTTCAAGCTCACCCCAAAATTCGATAACTACACCAGATTCAATACGAAGAGAGAGAAGATAATCAAGGAAATACTTAATGCCAAGATTATAAAGCCACCAACCAGAGCGGGAAGCTACCAAGATCAGCGATTCGTCGACAAAAGCAAACACTGTGCCTTCCACCATAAATACGGTCATACAACCGACGAGTGCGTGATAGCCAAAGACCTCTTGGAAAGATTAGCACGACAGGGCCTCCTGGACAAGTACATTGAGGGGCGAAAACACAGGGAAAGTAACAGAGAAGAACATCATCAAACCTCGGCCAGCAAGGAAACCAATAAATGGCTGAACAACAACCCGCATAAGGGGGTTATAAACTGCATATCTGGAGGATTCGCAGGAGGCGGCGAAACCAATTCAGCATGGAAGCGGAGCTACCGTGCGATGTTAGCAATCGAAGGAACAACACCACCAAACAACAAAGGTATTCAGGACTTAGAAATCACTTTCAACCAAGCTGATATATACTCGGCCGCCCCTCACACAGATGATCCAGTGGTAATTTCCATTCAAACAGGCAACCTTCTGGTAAGAAAAGTCCTTTTGGACCCAGGTAGTAGTGCAGATGTTCTTTTTCATTCTACTTTCTTGAAAATGAATCTCTCTGAAAAACTAATACAACCCTCGACCGGAGAATTAGTAGGATTCTCTGGCGAGAGAGTACCAATCAAAGGTTACGTATGGCTAAGGACGACAATGGGAAACAACCTATTATCAAAAACCTTAGACATACAATACCTAATAGTTGACTGCCCCAGCCCTTACAATATTATCCTCGGACGACCTGCTCCGAATATGTTCAGGACAGTCGTATCTACTTATCATCTGTGTGTTAAGTTTCAGGCGCAAGATAACAAGATAGCGACAATACATTCTGATCGACAACAAGCTCGGCAATGCTACAACGCTAGCTTAAAAAGATTGGACATATGCCACAAACAAAGGGAGGTCCATTCAATAAACGGCTCAGAAATCTTGTCCTTGGCCGAACTAGATCCTCGAGGGGATACCCAGGAAAGACCTCAACCAGCAGATGAGCTACACAAAATCCAGCTAACTCAAGTTCCGGGACAGGTAACTTACATCGGCCAAGCACTAAGAGGACAACAGAGATCGGAATTGATAAAGTTACTACAAGATTACGCTGACTTGTTCGCCTGGACCCCGGCAGATTTGCCTGGCATTAGCCCAGATATCATCTGCCACAAACTAGCCACGGACAAAACAAGCCGACCTATAGCCCAGAAAAAGCGAAACCTCGGCACCGAGAAATCAAAGGCGGCCTTAGAAGAAACAGAAAAACTCCTCAAAGCCAACTTCATCAAAGAAATCTGCTTCACCACATGGCTCTCAAACGTAGTAATGGTAAGGAAAAACTCAGGTAAGTGGTGCATGTGCGTCGACTTTTCAGATTTGAACAAAGCATGTCCTAAAGATGCTTACCCCCTGCCATGCATCGATAAACTTGTAGACAACGCCTCAGGTTTTAACAGCTTGAGCTTCATGGATGCATACTCTGGGTACAACCAGATTCTAATGCATCCAGAAGACCAAAGCAAAACAGCATTTATAACTGAACATGGTAATTTCTGTTATAGAGTTATGCCATTTGGCCTAAAGAATGCAGGTGCAACCTACCAGCGTCTGATGGACAAAGTATTTCGATACCAGATAGGCCGGAACATCGAGATCTACGTGGACGATATGGTCGCCAAGTCCACTAAAGATCGGTCACACTGCGACTACCTCAAGGATATATTTGAACAAATCCGAGCATATAATATGAGATTGAATCCAGAAAAATGCGCTTTTGGAGTCCAAGGAGGAAAATTCCTAGGATTTATGTTGACTTCCAGAGGAATCGAAGCAAACCCTGAGAAATGCAAGGCTATACTCAACATGACAAGCCCCAAGACGATAAAGGAAGTACAGCAACTAGCAGGAAGGATAGCCACTCTCTCCCGATTCTTACCCGCGGTATCAAGTCGGTCACATCTATTCTTCCAGGCGATCTTAAAAAACAAACAGTTTCAGTGGACACCAGAGTGCGAGATGGCGTTCGCCGAACTTAAGACCCTTCTATCATCACCTCCCGTATTACAAAGACCTGAGGTCGGCAAGCCTCTATATCTATACCTATCCGTTTCTAATCATTCCATAAGCTCGGCCCTCGTCATTGAGACAGGAAGGATCCAACAGCCAGTATACTTCGTCAGCAGAGTAATGCAACCAACGGAACAAAGGTACCCGAAGATAGAGCAGCTCGCCCTGGCACTCGTGGTCACGGCAAGAAGACTAAGACACTATTTCCAAAGCCACACAATAGTAGTAAGAACAAATCACCCATTGAGGCAAATATTAACAAAACCAGAACTGGCAGGACGATTGACCAAATGGTCAATTGAACTCTCAGAGTTCGATATTCAGTTTCAGACTAGATCGGCCCTCAAGGCACAAGTTCTCGCCGACTTCATCACGGAAATGACCCCAGACGAACAGATTGAAACATGGGAGTTACACGTGGATGGGGCGTCAAGCCGAGAAGGGAGCGGGGCTGGCATAATCTTAAAGGAGGGAAATAAGGTGGTAGCCGAGCAAGCCCTCCAGTTTCACTTCTCGGCAAGCAACAACCAGGCCGAGTATGAAGCCCTAATAGCAGGACTCAAGCTCGCCCTAAGCCACAAAGCGACGAATTTAATGGCACATTGCGATTCCCTCCTAGTGGTCCAACAAATCCGAGGAGAATTCCAGGTAAAAGATCCCTTGCTAGAACAATACTGGCTCATAGCAAAGGATCTAATTTCAAATTTCAGTTCATTCACCATATTACATGTACATAGAGAACAGAATGTCAGGGCGGACATACTATCTAAACTCGCCGCCACCAGGGCGGACACACAAACATCAACATTATCACAACACACACTCACAAAACCGAGCATTGAACTATTATGTGTCGAAAGCATTAACCACCTCCATGATTGGAGGAAACCTTTCCTTGAATATATATGCACAGGTATCATACCCAGAGACGAGCTCCACCCTCAACAGTTTAAACGTAAGGCAAGCTTCTATACGAGAATATCAGGGAAGCTATACAGACGAGGTTTCTCACAACCATTACTAAGATGCCTAGACCAAGACCAGGCCAGAGAAGTAATGAACGAAGTCCATGAAGGAGTATGTGGAAACCACATAGGAGGACGAGCTCTCGCTGCAAAAATAATCCGAACAGGGTATTACTGGCCGACCATGAAGAGAGATTGCATAACAAAGGTCAAAACATGCGACAAATGCCAGAAACATGAGGCGATCTCAACGAAGCCAGCCGAGGTATTACACAGCATGGAGGTAAGCTGGCCTTTCCACAGATGGGGACTTGACATCCTCGGCCCATTCCCAACAGCACCAAGACAGGTAAAATTCCTCTTGGTATCTATAAACTACTTCTCAAAATGGATAGAAGCACAACCCTTAGCAAAGATAACAGCTGAAAAGGTACGATCTTTTATTTGGAAAAATATAATATGTCGCTTTGGAATACCGAAAGAAATAATATCAGACAATGGTAGACAATTCACGGATAATAAGCTCGGGTCATTCCTAAAAAATTTTAATATTCAACATCGTTTTAGCTCGGTGGAACACCCACAAACTAATGGGTAAGCCGAAGCTGCTAACCGAGTTGTGTTGCAGGCAATAAAAAAGAAGCTCGATAACGCGAAGGGAGAATGGGTCGAGCTCATCCCCGAAGTGCTGTGGAGCTACAACACCACAATGCATAGCACTACAGGCGAAACACCCTTCAAGCTAGTCTATGGCTCAGAAGCACTGATCCCCATTGAGGTCGGATTACCGACGTTAAGAACCGAGCTATACGACGAACAACAGAACCTACGGGCCAGAAGTGCCGAGCTTGACCTAGCCGAAGAAGACAGAGAAATCGCCGCTATCAAACAAAGGGCCCAAAAAAGAATAATAGAAAGAAAATACAATAAGAAGGTGGCTCCGAGGATATTCGAGGAAGGCGACCTCGTGCTCAGACGAACAGAGGAGGCCAGGCAACCTCCAGCTCATGGTAAACTCGCCGCAAATTGGGAAGGCCCTTTCCGTATAACCAAAGTGCTCGGCAAGGGGGCATATCAACTGCAAACACTACAAGGCAATGCCATTCCAGGAAACTGGAACGTCTCCTCTCTCAAAATGTATATGTCATAGTTTGAATGAAATGCGAATGAAGGTACTCTTTTTCCCCCTTAGAGCTTTTTTCCCCAAAGAAAGGGTTTTGCCTAAGGAGGGTTTTAACGAGGCTGGACGCCCTTCGAATCCAAATAAAGGTGATACATTCTTCTCAAGTATAGCCTAACAATGACAAAATATGACAAGGCAGAAACACTTGCTGTAAATCACCAATATAATATCAAACTGGCCTAACATCGGCCAAATTCCACCACAATAGTCAAACCGACCTAACATCGGCAAAATACCATACACGATTCAAAAAACAAGTCTAAAGTTCAGTAAGTCAAAACAACAAAAGTTATAAATACAAACAAACTAAGAAGGAGCATTCTCACCATGCTCCTCCACGGTACCATCCACAACTAACTTTCCACATACAACTATTTTTGTAATATCGAGCTTATCACAATCAAAATCAGGAGCCAGCAGAGCAACCTGACTCACAGCACGATCAAAACCATAAGAAAACATATCCATCCCAGCTTCCTCTAGCTCATGCACGCGGGATGTAAGCCGACCTTTGGCCACATCGTGCTCCTTAACTTCAGTTTGTAACAAACGAATTTGCTCCCTCAAACGAACCACCTCATCCTCAGCCTCCTTCGCTTTAGCCACAGCACTGGTAGCAACATCATCCTTTTCCTTCACAGCCTTTTCCAAATCAGCAATCCGAGCTGTGTATGACTTCTCCAAAGTGGAAACTTTGTCCACAGCTTCTTGCTGCTCAGCCCCAACGCATTCAACAGTCCGACCAACACAGAGTAAGCGAGAAGCAACAACCTACCAAAGCATTCGTGACATAAGTACAATACAAAAAGTCGAAAGAACAAGAAACAAAAATAAAACATACCTGAACGAATTTACCAAGCGCCTCCATACCAGCTCGGCGAACCATAAGCATGTCCCCAAGATACCGCGAAGCCACCTCAGAAAGCTCCGCAAAGTTAAACTGCTCGCTCCAAAGGGAATGCGAACTGGAGCCAGCAATGAAGCCATGAAGCTTCTTTTGCCGATCAAAAGCAAGTCCACTACCACCCACAGCCTCATGACCACCTTCAGAAATGACCTCCAAAGAAGTATCATCCCTCTTCCTTTTAAACGAAGATGCAGGATGCGCGACGGACGACAAAGCCTGCTCAACCGCATCCTTCCGATCACCAGCGCTACCAACCCCTTTCTCTTTCTTCTTCAAAAAGGACTGCAGCTTGTTCGGATCCAACAAAGGAACTCGGCCACCTGAACGAAAACCACCAGACGTTAGATAAACTCGGCAAAATACCCAACACAACAAAAAAGCTTCAGACACATTACCTATATAAGCCCTTAAACCCTCATTATCACCCGAATCATATAAACGCAAAATATCAGGAATAGACAAACATTCCCCAGCAGCAACACTCTCAACCAGAAAGCTCATCACAAACTCCTCTTCCTCACTCCTCTCAGAAGCTTCAAGAATTTGAGTCGGTTCAGAACACCAGTAGAGAGGAAACTTCTCGCTCAACTCACCATCCAAATAAAAAGGATACTCAGATTCGGCAGAACGAACTTTGACAAAAAGGGATTTGAAGTTCTTAAAAGAGGACTTATAAAGAAGAAATACAGACCGCCCCGGAAAACTACTTAAACAAACCCACAATTCCTTACGAACCCCCTTTGCCTGAAAAAGAGAGAAGAATAAAGACAGCGAACAAGGGAAGGACAGGAATTCCATCAGACATTGAAACGCGCAAAGAAATGCCCAAGAATTTGGGTGCAATTGAGACGGAGCACAGTTTAGCTGAGTGAGGACGTCACACTCAAAAGAAGAAAAGGGAAACTTCACCCCAAGTTCAACCATGCATGGAGTATACATATAAAAATACTCCCAGTCACCCCTTCTCTCACAAACCCTATCACTACTGGAGCAGGGCTGAAACTCAACAACAACACCAGAACCTCCCCTCACAAAATCTACGCCCCTCAAATCAGAAAGGGATTCGACGCTGATGAAGGAAGACAAACGAGTCTTCACATCGTCTTGAACCCAGTGATATGGGTCATCTTCCCTAACCTCAATAGCCTTCAACTTTTCTTTTAATTTCTCTCCCGCCATGAAAGAGTATACAGAAACAAACAGTCAAAGAAGAGTCAAGAAACGCTTACCTTTCGAAGACATAGCGAGGATAAGAAGATTATGAGCAACACAGCGTAATTTCCAAAAACAAAGAAAATAACTATTATTGCAAGCCCACTAACAAAGTGGGTAAATTAATTCATACCCACTAACAAACGTGGGAAACCAAAACGACAATAATGAGCAATTAAGTTGGCACGACTTACGAAGAGACAACTAAAACCCTTTTCAAATTCTTTCAAAACAAACTTAGCCACGTATGAAAGACAAAAAGCTCGGCTACCGACCTATACGGAACGCTAGCCGACCTGGGGGGCTATGATGTGTACCACGTCATAATCGGCATTGGAGTTTAGTAACGGGTTGACCTTAAAGGTCGGAAGCAAGCAAAACAGAACAAACAAACCCTAAAAGCTATCTCCGAAACTGAATACACTACTCAATCACGTCTCCACACTTCCAAAAGATATCTATAACGGCAGTGACCAGGAATATCGGGACTAACAAAAGCTCAAAGCTCACTAACAAACTCAAAACGCCTATAAATCTGACCCCTCTGATTCAGAAAATACACTTGGACGACGTATAGTTCAACCACATATCCAAGGGTTCACCTTAGAGTCGACGACCTCGGTCACCACCGACGGAACAATATATATATGAACATGGAAATTTTTTCTTAAAAACTATCCTATTTGAATTAGAACTCAAAAAAGAGTACATAAAAAATAGATCGAATTGAATTGATTTAAACTTAAGATATGGTTTTACGAGAAATGAAAAGTTACTTGTAAAAATTTGAAACATTGAGTATGTGAGAGAATATCAAGAATTAGAAGTTATATGATTCAGAATGAAAAGTTAAATGGTCTGATTTCATAATGAGAAGAAATGGAATTATTTCTCCCCATTTTTTTCTATTTCGTCGACTCTACGTTTGTTTTAATATAATAACTAAATACGTACTAAAGTTTTTTTTATCATGTAACTGAACAGTACAACTTTATTTTTTTTTAAATTTAAATCAATTTAATTTGATCTAGTTTTTTATGTACTCTCATTAAATACGTATTCAAATGGGTTAATTTTAAAAAAAATAATGTACAAATCAATTTCAAATCACTAATTTTAAATATATAAGGCAAAATATAACTTTTAAAAAATAAATTAATTAAAAAAAATTAAATTGATATTAAATCTATATATCTCGGATGAACGGTATCCGATATCATATCTCATGTACATCTAAAATTTTTGTAAATACTTACACGTTTATTTAAATCGATAAATATTATATTTTTAATTTAAATAAAAAAATCCTATCCTTTCCTGGCACCAATAAAGTGATAATTTAAGGATGTTACAGTACTTATATTTTTAAGCTATTTCTTCTGTTACATCGTAATATTCGTAAACGATATTAAGTTATTTATCTAGAAATATAAAGTCAGATATGAAAGTGAAAATCAATCATGTAATTAAAAATTCAAATTAATTGATAACAGCATTGTTATTTATATATATGATATAGTTATATTAAATATATTAAATTAAATTGTATTGTGATACAATAAGCACGTGAAGACTATTAATTCACATATAAAGATACAAGTTGATTATACTTTTAGATTAGGTTAGATGACCCTGTAATGTTAAGTTTTTAAAAATTTAAACAAACCTTAATATCTATGTCAGATACTCATATTTGAATGTCGATATTATTATTATTATTATTATTATTATTATTATTCATTTTGACTTGAAACCATACCAATATTATTAATCATTATATGTCACCAAAAAAAAAATCATTATTGAGATGGGATTTATTTTTTCTTTTAACTTAGAGAAATTTAAAAGTTATATAAATAAGTTATATTCTTTCAATGTGAGTAATTTCTAAGATCTTTCTAAATAGTGCAAAACTTATTAGTTTTTCCTTTTTAAAATAATTTGCAGATTAATATTACATTGGATGACATCACTGATCAAATTAGATTTCGGTTATTTTTATCTGCCAAAGATGTTTCTATTTTGTTTGTAAAATTCTAGAACGGCTATTTTAGTTAGAATTAAAAGGGCAGTTTGAGACTTGATAAAGACGGGAAAAGGAAAGGAAATATTGAACCGCCAATAGGAAGTCGAATGACGATAATGCCCTCAGGAAAAGTGGATATATACAAATATAAAAAATCCAAAGAAAGTAAAAAACACAACAAACCCTACCAACAACACCCAGCAAGCAACAACTAGCGCCTTCATCGCTACGCCGTCGTATCTGCCTCCTTCTTCTTCATCTTCGGTTCTTCATCTTTCTCCGCCTGTTATGCTTCTTCTTCGCAGCGTAAATAGCAGAATCACTCTCTAACGCTTCAGATCTACTTTCTTCGTTACTTTACCTTTGATTCGGCGTCGTTTTTTTATCCGACCGGCTAGCCTCCTTGGGCTTCGTGATGGTGGTCAACGAGAGGCCTACGAAGAGGATGAAGAGAAGAGTAACCGCCGATCTCCACGACTTTCTCACTTTCCCTTCCGCCGCCGGCGCTTCCTTCGACTCACCCTTTCGCAACTGTGTCCAGCGGTTCCTGGCAGACCATGGTCGCATAACGTTTCCTCCTTCACTCTTCCCGGCGCTGATGACGTGGCAGATCTTGTTCCGGGTTGGTGACCTTGTCGAAGGCCCTGATCTCTCGCCTGCGGTGGTCACGCTTGACATTGTGGAGGAAGATGTCACGCGCTCTCGAAGTTCAGTGTACTGTGACCAGTGTCGAGTCGTTGGTGAGTTGAATCGCTCGAGTTACTCGCGTGCATTCTACTTACCCAGCATGTTAATCTGATATTATTTAGTGATCATCTAACAATGTTATTTGTTATTTTTTTATGTTTAAATTTTTTATTCCCTTTAGCTAGTTTATTACTTAATTATATATATTTTCGCGTAGACATTGATTTTTTCCTAATTATATTATTGCTTTCTATGTCCTTGAATAACTCCTTTTTAATATAGCTTAGCACAGTCTTTTATTTTTAGCTTAGATATTGTTCTATCGGCTGTTTTATAAATGATTTTTTTTATTTTTTGTTTTTTATGTGGTTAAATAATAGAATTTGTTCTTAAAAAAATAAAATAACATAACCATAGATACACATTATTGAGAGTTACTTTATGTCTATAAAAAATATATATTAACAGGGTGGAGCGGTCACCCGGTCTGTCGCAAGCGCTATCATTTCATTATCCGGGCTGCCAGTAAATCCATCGAGTCTTACCAAAGACCTTGTTCCAGATGTGAAAATCTTGTCCAACTATCTGAACCAAGGTCAGAAAATTTTCTCTCCGTGGAAAGATCTCCATGAGTTGATTTGTGGCTGATTATTTTGGTTTTTTTAAATTGTTAGGTGTAAATCATGTGACTTCAACATTACTGTGGATGATCTTGAAGATTGGGTGTATCAACAAATCGACGATAACACCCATCTCCTGCATGGTGTTGTCCACTCCAATGGTTATGGTCACCTGCTTACTCTCAATGGAAGAGAAGGTGGCTCAAAGCTTCTCTCTGGATTTGATATTATGGGGTTTTGGGATAGACTGTGTTCTGCAATTTCTGTTAGGTGTGAATCCTTTGTTCATTTTTTGTTGAGTTTTTATTTTTCTTTTGTTTTCTTTGCTTTGTAGTTATTGTGTTGAATATTTGTGCAGGAAGGTTAGTGTGATGGATTTGTCCAAGAAATTTGGGTTGGAATATCGAGTGCTCCATGCAATCACCAATAGCCATTCGTGGTATGGCAATTGGGGTTATGAATTTGGAAATGGCAGCTATGCTCTTACACAAGATGCCTACCAGAAAGCAGTGAATACCCTGTCAGATATGCCCTTGTCCTCATTTTCATTCCAGGGTCGGGGACCACGAAGCCGCCTTCAGTGTGTTATTTCTCTTTACCAGTCGTTGGCTGAAACTGAACTTCTAACAATCAAAGACCTCTTCTCCTTTTTGTTGACATTGGTTCATGAATTTCGCAAGCCGATGACGAAAAAAATATCTAAACAGGATGAAGGCTCCAACAAATGTAATTTATTGTGTGCTTGGACAAGACATGATGTTGAGGATGTTCAACAGGCTTTGATTAAGGTTTTGCTTGCATCAGCTTCCTGTAGGGAGGTCAAATGGGTTGCTAGACGTGTTCTCAAGGGTGCAGTTTGCAGGGGTGTTTCATCTCCGGAGCTTCTAGACTACAGTCTTAAGCATTTGGAAGGAAAATTAGTTGCCAACGGAATGGTAGTTGCTACACGATGCAATCCAAATACTAGTGCTATAGAATTCAGGTAAGGGTGAAAAATGTACTGAATTTCTTTTGTAAAATGCTTCTATAGCAGTGCCACTGATGCATGTACCATTAACAACAGGCTAGAACCGTTCTGTGATGGATTTACGCGAAATTCAAGCCATCCATCAGAAGAGCAAGTCATATCCGATCTGGCATTTTTATTTGATTCGATAATTCACCCAGACAAAATGGTGAGCTATAGACCCAAGGTTATGAGGAAAAGCGTGGCTGATTCAGCAAGGAAGCTTCTTGACTGTAAGCAGTTTGTGAAAGAGTACAAGCCAGAGGTGGCCATGGAACAACCTCCAGTCATCAGACTGTGGTGTCAGGTTGAACTTTCTGATCAGCCGAAAGATGATCCATCCCCGCCACCAGAACTAATCGTTTTGCCTTTGAGTGCTACTGTTGCCGACCTTAAGAGGGAGGTCACTAGTGCTTTTCAAGAGGTGTATGCAATGTTCAAGAGGTTTCAAGCTGAGGAAGTAATAGGGTATGGGTCAATTAGTGACTCGCTCACCTTAAAATTCTTGCTTGGAACAAGTGCGATGGTCAAAATTCAAGGCAAGTGTCCAGCCAAGTATGGTCTAAGCCGCTTCCGAATGGAACGGGGTACAGAGACATGGAGAGTTGACTGCCCCTGTGGGGCTAAGGACGATGATGGAGAAAGAATGTTAGCATGTGATACTTGCAGTGTTTGGCAGCATACGAGGTGCGCGGGAATTGATAATTGTGATGCAATACCTTCTAAGTTTGTGTGTCTTAGATGCCTTAGCTCGTACCGTCAGGAAGCTGTAAATTTGCCAGACTCCGATGTTGAAGCTAACAAGTCTTACAAATTATCGAATGCTTCTTGCAAAGATGAAGCAGTGGCAACGGACTGTGCAGCAGTTGCTTGTAACATAACTGTAGATTTTGGTGTACGATGAGTGTATATAGTTTTGTAATGTATGCGTGTATAGTTTTGTTTATGTTTTGACTCCTTCGAGCTTCCTTGTTTTTGGAGCGTTTCTAGGCTCCTGTTTGAAATTATCGAGCAATGGAAGATATATAACTACTGTAACCATTTATTTGTAGCTCACATGCTAATTAAATCTTTAAAAACTATGTACAGCAGTCAGCAGTATACATAGGCAACTTAATCCGTCATTCACCTGTGCTTTGCAGTCGACTTAAAGAATGGATTTCATTTTTAAAAATGAATAAATAACTTTCACAAGTAAATTCGGCATTAAGTTGCCTATTTAACTGTTGTTCCCAAAATCAGTTCTCGTACCTATTCCAATTCATTGGCCCTGCGGTGCAACCAGACTGACTGTTTCCTGCATCTTTAGGTGTCCAAGAATTGGTTCTTTCTCTGAAATTGGAAGGCAATCAATAGCTTTGCACAAGGCTGTATACTTCAAAACTAAATCCTTGTAGAGACTTAACAATCTGTCAACGTCTCTCTCCTTCAACTCTCCACTCCGAGCTTCCATATATGGATAATTTGATTCAAGCGACATAACTAGGAAAAGGGTTACAAATACAATGATTGTGATTGGGGACACCAGTAATTAATATTTCAAACAACACCCAAGAAATAAGAAAACTGACCTCTTGTCTCTTCAATTTCGTCACACATTTTGCCTGATGAACTGCACTTGGCCTCCCCTTGTTTGATCATCTGATATTCTTCACTTTTTAATTTGCTCTTCAATTTGGCTGCTTCCATGTTTTCCTCAAATTTGTCCTCATCCATGGAAAGGGATGTAGCATTTAAGTCAACTATAAATGCCATGGCTGACACAAGATTTGTGAAATAATATGCAGCTTCTGAGACGAGTTTTGCTTGCCATCGGTACAACTGGATGAATTTCAGGTTAGAATGTAATTGGGGAGGATTGGCCTGAAAGTAACATACCAAAACGTTTTCTAATAAGAATACCTTCCAAGATACCAAAATAAAAGAAAATGACTCACCATAACATGTAAAAATTTTAGAAGAAAATCAAGAAAGGGAATGTTCACTTTTCTTTAAAAGCAATTGATGATCAAAGTCGGCATCAATATATAGACAACGAGGTCATAGGACAGTGTTAATGGACCACAGGCCTAAATATACAGTACTTCAAATAATGAAGAGAAACACTCTTTATCTTTGCAAACTTCAGCTCGTCAACCCCGCAGAAAGTCCTAGGCACTTTGCTTGCTATCCCCACCTAATCACAAAGTTTAGCATCATATAGATCAGGATGTAATTGTTTAGTTTCGGAAGTAAAATTTCAATGCCTAGCAACTTCTAATAGAGGGTTTATGTTTAGCTGAGGTATGAATCATCTGGAATCAAGTTAGTGGACACTGAGCTTTAGTCAAGACAAGGAACTCCACTTGTATGCACCTCTGGTCTTGTGAAGAGTCAATTTTGAGTTTAAATAGGTCTAAGAAGGTAACAACGGAAGCCAATTTTTCTCTACAGTCCTTAGTTTCTCGCCTTCATAGATATATCATACTACAATCATGATAATTGAAACAAAGATGGAAAAAAGATAACGAAAAATGGGCCTCATTGTTCAGAAATTAGAATATGATACTCTGCAAAATGGCTAATTACCAAGCAAGCTTGCCTTTATTGTAACATATATGAGCACAGGGAGAAAGTCATCAGCCCCAGCTGGCACATGATTTTCAGAAATTGTTGCATTGAGCAGCAGATTGTTGATGACCTTACAACAATTCATTATACACAATAGTTTCTCACGAGGAGATTTGAAACCATTGATTTTCCTCAATTCTTTCTCAGCCAGCTGCATGAAAAAAGAAAGTAGAATCAATTTTTGTCATTCCATCAAGCAAAAACTCAAAAGTGTAGTTGCTATAAGCAATCCTTTTAAATAGAAAGGCTGGAAGCCTTGGAACAGATTAAAAAATTGGGAAGGGAGACAATTCAAACAAAGACTTCTGCTCTAGCTCAACACAAAAAGCAAAAAAAAAGAAAGTGTTTGTTGGATCAAAGAATTATTTGATCACGAAAAATAATTGTTAATAAGTATGACTTTAACAATTCAAGTATATGGAATTAGTGTTAACAAACATTGTCCATTCCAAAAATTGCCAAGCATCTTCACTTGTTACTTCCTTCTTTCTCTTTCTTCCTTGCTTCTTTAGCATTAAAAATCTAGTGCAAGTTAAAGGAAGTCTATCTTCCAGAGCAGTGTTCTTCCACGCTTTTCCTTCTCTCACAGTTCTGCTAATGTTTATGTTGCTGTTTATATAATAAAAATTACCCTAATTATATCCCCACTCTCTTACACATTCCCTCAGAAAGTTAAAAGACTTCAAAACACAAATATACACATCTTAAAGCTGCATACCAGCCATGAAGCTTCATTGCGAAGAAGTGCTGGTATGTCCAGATGTTCAGGCTTCAGAAAGGTTTGCAGCAAGCATATTTTCTCTGATATGTCATTATCAATCCTTGCATCCTCAGGCAAAGCAGAAAATGTCCGGGAGAACAATTTAGTCATTATATATTTCTCCAAACCCTGGAGGAATGAACGAGGAATGTTCAGAGAAAAGAAAGAAGGAATCTCCTATTCTGCAAAGGAAGAGGACCCCAGAAGTGGGCCGACAGAATTAACGTACAAAAATGATTACCACAACTTTGCTACATATATTCCATGGCAAAGTTAATTAGTTCCTGCAGTAATATGATATTGTACAAAAATATGGCATCATTGTTTAGATTTTATTACCTATTAACCAAATCTAATGGTGAATTTTTCTGAACAAGTATAGTCAAAATAAAGAACCACCAGCCATTATAAAAAGAAGAACAAGGCACAGGAAATGGCGTTAAATGGATCACAAAAGGGCTTGTTGTACTTAACATAACTTCCTTTTTCCTGAGCACATAGAAAGACATATATATTCAGAACTTTTATGCAGAATATTATATAGAATTATACAATACTAATTTTTGTACCTCCATTGCACAGTCAATCTCTTCTTCAGTGGCACCCATCCACAATGGATGATCTCTTATTGCAGTTTCTGTTGTTGAGAAGAACTCTTGCACTCTTTTCCCATCACTTTCAGGATTGCATGGATAGAATGAAAATGATACAATGAAGCTGAGAAAACAATTTGCATTAAGGGATAGGATATGTATCAGAAAGAGCAAAGGGTTGATGAAGCATCTTCAGAAAGAAAAGGCGTGTGCAACCATGCATCCCAATATAAATTAATTGAAATTTTTATATATATTCTTATGAGTTAGCTCTTAGCTGAAAACAATAAATCTCATCCAACATAAAAGGAATGTAACATTTAAAGCTGCACCACATTCAAAGAACTCTATTTAAGTTCAAGCCTCATTAAAACCTTGAGGCAGGGACTATTTTGTTCAAGTATACTTGCATTGCATCTCCATATAATTATTTGTTAGCAAGAACCATGTGACAAGAGAATCATCAACCAATAGAAATACAAACAACAATACCAATAATATCAAATATGTTTCCATGTAAAGCAGAGTTACAAGCTTGCAGTGTCTCAATAACACGCTAGGGTCATAAATATTGATGTATTCCTAAATTACAATTAGTAGTTCGACAATATAACATATTATTGCCGCTAATTGAACCGAACAATGCCGTGTAAATGACATTCAGACCTAGAATTTCTGGTATTTACTTTTACCAAAGACGAATAATTCATCATCACAATCTTTGGCGTATAATCAACGAACCATTAGATCTCATGAAGTCATCCGTAATGCAAATCGAAATTCAAAGAATTCAAATACACGGAAATTATGCACAATAAGAGCTAGAAATAAAATAGAACCGAAACAATGCACCACAAAATTAAAAATGAAAGCAAAAAAAAGGAATTAGGCGATAGCGATAATTGTTTATATACCTCTTAATTGATCGAAGAAGATCGAGGGAAGCAGGGTTTCGCATGCGATCCAGGAAGTCGTAGAAAGCGAGGGATTGGGAGGAAGACGCCGGTGATGATGTTGATCCCTCCATGGAACGGAAACTGTTGCCTAACCGAATTGGATTCAGGAAGAAGAAGAAGAAGTAACATGTTCCAATGGGATCAGTAGCTGCAGAGAGCTAGCTAAGCTACACAACAAAGACAGAAAGAAAGAAAGAAAGAAAGGCAGCAAGGCAGGGAGGAAGAGTTGAGAAGCAAAGAACATTAGGTTTGAATGATCGGTGAATTAACAGCAAATACTTATATCATTACCACACCAAGCAGTCCAACCAATCACAGTAAATTTGTTGGGTTTAATAAATACAAATTAAATGCATTAGAAATTTAAAATTTTGAGTAGAGTGATAATTAGATTTATGAGGATTTTGTGTTCGGATAATTTAGTCTTTGAAAAAAAAAGTGACAATATATCCCTCAAAAATAAAATGTGGACATATTATAATCTTTTGTTATTAAGACTAATGGAGTTTCGTGGATTTTTAAAGTGATTAAGGTATCGGTTAAATGTCACATTGGATTTAAAATCGGTTTGGAAAGTAGTAGAAGTTATTTTTTCTGATTTTTGAATTATGAAAAGTCACAGTATATATGTTTGGCATTATTTAAAAATTATAAGTCATTCTATTATTTTCGTAAAAAAAAAAATGACTTCAAAATAAAAAAAAGCTACTTTTATTTTTGGTTTGTAAAAAATACTGAAAATACTGGCCCTACCACAATCTTTATTTAAGGTTTTATCTGTCGAACCATTGGCCTTTCACCATTATTTTCACGTAATAATTTATTTGCTGAAAATATTGACCATCCACCATCATTTTAAAACAATGTTTTATCTGAACCACCTATTCCATATATTCTTTCCAGTTTTTTATTTTTTTTTATCATTTTATCATTCTATTTTATTATTAAATTTGTATTTAATATTGTGTGGTATAAAATCTTTGTTTTAATTTTTTTCTATGTGATTTTATTTTTATATAGCTGCTATTATTTTTATAGTTAGTTATAGTTGATCCCGCTAAAAGAGGAGGAAATTCTAAAAGAAGTAAACACATTTCATATTTATTTTTTATTTTTATCTACTATATCATACACAATAAAATAGTAAACACTAACTACACAATCATTTCTTTGGCATTGTGATCAAGATTATTGTGAATTAAAATTTTATTACTATTGATCACATATAAGAACACCGTTATGGGTGAAGATGAAGTAGAAGAAACAGTTTCTACTAAAAAAAAAGAACTAATAAGAGAGCAAATAAAGAATTAATTGCCTAAATAATTGTAATCTTAGTGATTAGGTTATAAAAAATCAACATTCAATATTAAAAAGTATTTATTATCGTTGTTTTAATATCCATTTTTTGTGATAAAAAAATTATATTTTTTGAGTTATTTATTCAAACGCTACCACTTTAAAATAAGTACTTCTATAACTAAAAATTCAAATACAAAATAACTTATTTATAAGCTGCTATTAATAAAAGTCCTTATACTTTAAACTCTTTTTTCAAAAGAGCTTATTTAAGTTGTTTACCCAAATTGAGCCTTACTCTAAATAATGAGGATAAATTAGCCCTTCAATGTTGTTTGATTTTAACATGTCCTAAATCCTAGTTGTGCATAATCTCCAATTATTCATCGGGAAGCAAAATCCTATCACAATGCATAATGAATAACACTGGAAGCTCCATAAGCACGAGTGGACTCAATACATAAAAAATGGTTCAACAATAAAATCGCTTCTAAGTGTAATTGTCAACTGTATATAACAATGTACAAGACTAAAACCGTGGATAATCTAGATAAGTTGTTCTTTAAGATGTCCAAACTGTAGGGTAATTATTAATT
This sequence comes from Arachis duranensis, assembly GCF_000817695.3. Classification (NCBI taxonomy): domain Eukaryota; kingdom Viridiplantae; phylum Streptophyta; class Magnoliopsida; order Fabales; family Fabaceae; genus Arachis; species Arachis duranensis. Next base: position 11,325,470 of record NC_029774.3, on the reverse strand, counting down.
CAATTTATTTTTTGAATTTTGAGTATTCCATTAAATTGAAATTCATATTTATCATTTATGGTATATTTTTTTGTTCTTATTAGAGGACATACTGCAAGTTTTTTAGATGATTGGATGATGTTATCGAAAATGTGAAGGTTTAGAGTTCTAAAAGGGGAGTGAAAGATAAATTACTTAATTTGGAGGAGAAAATTGTGAGATTGAAAATGAATTGTAAAAATAAAAAAAATTTCAAGTAAAGTTACATTTAGGAATGATGTGTATTTTATGGCTGGTATTTTAATTGCAATCATTGTGAACATGTGGAGTAAGGGTTATGAATGAATCAAATTAAATAGCTAATGCATGAATGTAATAGTATTATAATTGTGTTATTATAAATACAGTAATAAACAAGAATTTTTGAATCATTGTATGATTTATCATGGATGTTGGTGTTAATGAAAATGATCTTCACAACGATAAAATGAAATAAAGAAATCAAATAACCATATAGCCTTAAGAGCATTATTATATTATCAAAGCTTTCAAATGATTGTTTTTAATTACAAGACTTAATCTAAAAAGAGACCGAACACTTGAAGTTTGTGTTAATCAAAAGAAAACCTATAGCAAACATTATCATAACTGTATAATATATTGTATCTAATTTAAAACAGGATTTAAATCTATAAAAAGTATACACAAAATACTAGACAATGATATTCAAAATAATAAAGAATTATATTTAAAAATATTACAATTCCATCCATTCAAGACTTTAACTAAAACTTAAATCTAGGGGGTGAAAATAAACTGAAACATTCTTGAAGCTGTTTAACTGTTTGTTGCCACCAGAATTTTTGTAAAAATACTATCACTTGAATTTGTTGTTGATTGCTGTGGTGAGTTTAGCTATAGTGGAATTTGTTTAGGCCTCACAATTAATTGGTTTTTTCTAAACAAAACTGGATTCAATAGCTTAGTAGCAAAGAATATTGACTGAATTTTAATTGGAATTCTAAATTGAGCAGTTGATGTTGCAGGGGCCTGAGGATAATAACAAACACATACAATTTAGGCCCATAATGATAATAAACAATCAAGATATGCTAACATATGAAGAACACCTTTAAAATGTTATCTTTTGTTGGTCAGATATAAAGTTTCATTTGTGTAATTGAATGTCTCCCAAATCTTGTAGCAATAAAGTGAGAGATTATTTTCATGTTTTTTTGGTCTTTGATGCAACCACAGGAAATAGTTATTCGAATCTTGAGCACAACAGATAATAATTGTCTCCTATAATAGCTCTTTAGAAAACATCCGTCAAGTTCATCAATGGGCAACATCCTTCTTTAAAACCTTGCTTACATAGACAAATATAAAGTTTATCAAATAGTAGAGGAGATTGTGGAATTGATTCAATTCCCAACAAGGCTATGCTTCCAGGGTTGCTTTTCAATATCTCGGCCAGGTAATTTTTTAATTTACCATACTGTTCACTTTTTTTACCAATTACTAAATCTCTTGCTTTTTTAAACGCCCTTTGCATGGTCGTAGTGATTTTGCATTTTATAATCCTGCTTTATGTGTTCTAATGCTTTCTTTTGGGTTATCTTTGGCCGTGTCTGTAACTGCTTCTTAAGTTTTTCAGTAATCCATCTAACATCTGTCTGATTGCTTCCAAAATCCCTATTGTATGTATGCTCAGAAAAAAGTCTTAATTTGAAAACAATCTTCACATGAATTTCATGAGAAAAAAATCAAGAAGGGACAATTTTTCTTAACACACTTGACTCTTGACCTCTCCTTGTCATTCTTTAGCCACTGTAAATCTGTAATTCTCTACCCTTAGCTACTGTCCAGTCCTTGAGTGCTTTCTTGAACTGTTTCAAAGTGTCAAACTTCATACCAATTTCTAATTTCACATCCCAAATTTAGCATCCTCTGAGAAGTCATCAAAATCAGTCCTGTTCACATCATCCTCTGCATTGCTTCTAATAGGAGTATGCAAGTCCTTTGATTCATAATCAAACACTTTCTTATCATCTGACTTTTTGTGAGCACGTATTTTTCTTAAAAAGGACCTAACAAAAGGGTCATCTTCAGTATCTTCAGCATTTTTCGGATGTTCATGACGTTCTTCATCTCCATTATCTCCAATTTCAATTAGGTGCTCACTTGAATTAGAATTCCTTACATGCTATGTAGCCTCTTGTCGCAGTCTTGAACTCCTCCTCGACTTTTTATATTCTTTCTTCTTTCGACATTTAGAAAATTTGCTAAGTTTAGGACTCTCTTTATTTGTAACTTTTTTTCTTTGGAAGAATGGTTACTGTTTGCAATCTTCTTCTTTTTCATCTTTCTTGCAAGCTCCTCTTGGACATCAGTGTCTGATTCTCCAAAAGCAGGAGGTGGGAAATTTGTACAACTTATCTTCAGTGCTCTCATAACTATCATTATCACTGTCATCATCAGAAATAAGAGGATCACCGGCTTCATCATAGCGAAAATGGATCCTCTCAATTTTTTTTAACAATTGAGAGAGTAAAGTGTGATCTCTCACCATTAATTTTATAAGTGGAACCAAAAATAAATATGAGAGAAAAAGTAATGAAGGGTTAGAGATCACACTTTACACTCTCAATTTTTTTTAACAATTGAGAAGATCCATTTCCCATCATAGCCTATAGCATCTTCACCACTAAGAATATGATGCTCAAAATATATATAGAACTCCTCACTCTTTGTTTTGCATTTTGTACTCCCTTGAAGCATTGATCTCTGACTCTGCAAAAAATAGGATGCAAACCGGCTTCTAAATTAGTAGCATTCGGATCAAACCACATCATTGCTTTATAATCATCGTATCCCAAACTCTTGAACAGTTCCTTTAAGTCAAAAAAGTTGATAAGGTCCAGATCCATCTTTGAAACCTCCCAACTAACCCATCCCGATAACTCAACTCTCCCCGTTTGTTCCTCACAAAATTTTCTCCATGGTTGAACACAAAAATAGCAAATTCTGCTAAGTAGAAACACAATTATCATGTGAATATATTGGGACAACAGTTAACTAAAGAATCAAAAACAGATTTATCTTTTTTTTATTATGACATAAATATTACTAAAAGTGATACTAATATTTGTGTTAATCGCTACTTTCAGTAATCATAAACGAATAAGCAAAAGCCCCACAAAGTAACAACAAATGCATAAACAATTCTTAATGTAGTAAAATGTGTCATACTTAATAAAATAAGCTGAAAACTATGCTTTCCAAAAGATTAAGTAATTTGTTTCAAACAATGGGCCCACCATAAAGGCAACTGACAAAGAAATATACTAACTGACAAAAACATCAATATTTTTTACCTGAGTTAAGAATGTCTTTGCTAACACCGTTTTTTTGACGACGTCTTCTTCTTTGTTGGTACGTTGAAAGAAGAATTGTGATTTTTGTTACTGCACTAAACTAAGATTCTTTGACTTCAACTTTCCCCTTATGGTTAGTGGGTAAAAACAGAGGATAACTGAAGAGGTTAAGAGCCAAAGTGAAGTAAATATAAAGGAAGGGAATTTCAAAACGACATTGTACTACGGATGTGGCAGAAACGAACACATCAATTCACGTAACGGGACAGTAAAGCAACTTCATTATGTTTATTACATGGGTTGACGGAAGGATGTAATGTGTCTAACGTCTGCTTTTTTGGGAGATGTATTTGTCATTTTTTTTTCCAGAAGATAAATTGTCCAAACACAAAATCCTCAAAGACTTAATTGTCACTTATTCTAAAAATTTTATATTTATAATAAAAAATTTATTTATAAATTTAACATGTGTCTTTAGAGTATAAAATAATTAATCTAAATTTGTTTTATTTATTAATTTTTTAAATATTATTTTTATTTATGAATATTTAGAAGACTGACAAATTTAAAAAAAAAAACTAAGTTATACCTATAAAATATCAATTTTAGTTGTAAAACTTTTTAAACACTAAAAAATTATTTTAAATTCTTAAATGATTCCATTTTTCTAACCTAATCTCACTTCCATTTTTAAATCTTGTTTTATTTTTATTATACACAAATTCAATATTCAGATTAAAGAGTCAAATTACAAAAATATATAAAATAACATAAATACTTTTAAACTTCATTCCATTTATCATATTTTTTTTCCATTCTTCATCTCATTTAACAAAATTTTTATTGCTAATCGTTAATTTTTTGGTGACTAAAAAATTAACGAATAGCAATACTGAGAATTTTTAAATAACCTTTTTATCTTTGCACTTGATCATTATTTTCAAATAAGGAAGGTTGAAGAATTCTAATGCCATTGAAGCTGCTGTATGTTGTAACACCTTGAATGTCACTGCTTTCTAGCGGTAGCAGCGATGTGATTTTTTTTGGTATCCTCAATTTCTTTGTCATTGATGTTGTCGAATACTCAAATCCCCCCTTTTTCTTGGTATCTTTCTTTTACCTTTGTGTTTATTAGTTTTAAAATATGAATAAAAAATTGCACAATTAGCTATCTCTTATCAGCATCTCTTTGTGTCTTTAAAATTTTTATTGCAATTCAATTACCTTTTGGTTAAAATTTTCGATTTTGCTCTCGACTTTTACATAACCACAAAAAAAAAAGGAGACTTGATAGGCTTGTTTGGATAAGTTTTTAAGAAATTTTTTTTGAATAATCTTTTTTTAAAAAATTTTATAAAAAAAATAAAAGTTAATTTTATGTTTGAGTATGTATCTCATGTAAAATAATCTTTTTATTCATCAATTATGTTTGGGTATAATAATATAAAAATACTTTTTTGTTTATTTATTATACGAAAATATCTTTTTTTAAGAAAAATGATCTTTTAAAAAAAGATTTAAATTAATAAATTATAGTTTCTCAAAAACGATGTTTTTTTATATTTTTTAGTATTTTCACTTTTATTACTAAAAATTTGTCAACCACGCTAAAAAATGAAAAAAGATATTTTTTTATCAAGATAATAATGGCCAAACAAATACTAGAAATAAAAAGAGAAAAAACAAAAAAAGAAAAAAAACCTAGAGAAAACAAAACTATGTTAGCTGATAAACAAAAACCAGAAGAAAGATGATTTTTTTTTCATGAAAATAAGAAGAAATCAAAAGACATTTGAAAAGAAAATAATTTTGGGTAAAACTAGAACAAATTAAAAAGAACAAATTTTTGGGTGTCAGAGAGAGAAAGAATGGAAGTCAGGTAACAAATAAGGATTAAAAAATAATTTAAAAATTTAAAATGATTTTTTAATATTTAAATAATTTTATTAATTAAAATTAATTTTTTATAGATATAATTTTATTTTTATTTTTTTAAATAAATTTGTTAATGTTCGAATAACCATAATTACAAATAATAATTTACTTTTTTACTATCAAACATGACCCTTAATAAATATAATAATAGGAATATTTATTTTGTACGAGCATCTAATAAGATTGACATCTATATATTTCTAGCATCATTAATTTTCGGTACTCAATAAAAATTGTACTTAACTCTTGCATTGTCACCAGCTACCACTAAGATCAACCGTCTGTCAGTCCTTAACAGTGACAAAGGATCTATGAAATCACTTCTCTTACATATGTTGATGAGCAATGAAAAATTAACTCATTTTTGCTCGATCAGACATGCCAAATTATTGTATAAAAACCAATAACCCATCTGAACTTCCTTTTGCAATAAAATTTTATAGGAATAAAATACACAATTTTTTATTTACATAAATAAGAGAAACAATAATATCTATTCACTACAAATAATAATAACAGTACAATAATATCAAATAACAGTAAAAAAAAATATAAAATCAGAAAATAAAGATAAATATTTATCTTTATTTTTAATTAATTAGCATACCAAAATTTTTAATGTAAAATTTTTTATAAATGTGAGAAATAAAAATCACAAATAACTAAGGTAAAAAAATAGTTTCATATGAAAAAATAGGATATAAAAAAGTCATAAATTATTGCACAAAATGTGTATATAACAAGCTAAATAACTCAAACTTCAAAGCTCATAAACAATAACAAAGATGAAGATACCATAAAAATAGAGTATCTGAGCTTGATTTTTCCAATTATAGACCTCCAATCAAAATCTCTACCATTCAGAAGTAAGAACAAAATGAGTTGAATATGCAGTCCAAATTTTACGCCGATCCAACGGTAAACGAATGAGAAACAAACACTCAAATTATATTGCTTTGCTGAAAAACGTGGACAATGTTCTCTCTTCTCTTTCTCTGTCAATGCTTGTGTGTTTTGACAAAAAGAGACCTCTCCTTATAATCCCAGCACATCCTCGACAACTTCAACTATCTATGGGTCTGGATACTAACATTTTGGTCTTTCTCCACAGAGGAAGAGAGCCCAAAACCCAACAAATCTCCCTCTCACGACTATGTGGAGGTAATCGCCAATCTTCAAACTTCCACCTTGTAATGCCTTGGTCATCACATCAAAACCATTCTCATTAGTGTGAACCTTTTCAAGTTTCAACAACTCGACATCCAAAACATCACGTATCCAATGATATCTCAGATCAATATGTTTGGATCGAGAATGAAAAGTAGAGTTTTTACCAAGATGTATAGTACTTTGACTATCACAAAATAAGACATGTCTCTCTTGAACAAACTTGGGTTCCTTCAAGAATTTCTTTATCAAAAGCATCTCCTTGCACGCTTCGGTAATAACAATAAATTTGACCTCGGTAGTGGATAAAGCAACATATTTTTGTAAACTAGATTGCCAAGATACAGCTCCACCCGCAAAGCTGATCAAGAAGCCTGAATGGACCTTCTAGAATCAATATCTCCTGCCATATCTGAGTTAGTATAACTAACTAGAATAGGCTTCTCACTTCCATAACACAACTTCATTCTAAAAGTATCACGAAGATATCTCATTTTCCATTTTACAGCATTTCAATGCTCACTTTCTGGGTTTGAAACAAATGGCTAACACAACCAATAACATGAACTATATTTGGTCTTGTGCACACCATAGCATGTATTAAACTACTCACGGCTGATGCATATGGAACTTTTTTCATGTTTTTCTTCTCTTCTTCACTTGATGGACTTTCCTTGCATCTCAATTTGAAGTGTGTGGAGTACTAACGACCTTTGCTTTCTCCATTTGAAACCTGTGAAATATTGTGTCAATGTATTTCTCCTGTGACAGCCAAAGTTTCTTCTCCTTTCTATCACGCTTGATTCTTATACCAAGAATCTCCTTTGCTGACCCAAGGTTCTTTATTGCAAATGACATCACAAGTTGCTTCTTCAACATGTCAATTCTAGAAGCATTCTGACCAACAATAAGCATGTCATCAACATATATCAAAAGGATAATAAAATCATTACTAACAAACTATTTAATAAATACACAATGATTAGAAGTAGTCTTCTTGTAAAAGTAAGAAAATGCTAAGATATATACAGACCAAATAAGAAAGTGCAAGCGCAATAGCTAAAAGTGTCACAGCCCACATGAGCCATGACTGGTGCTCAAGGAAATAGTCCCCTAACAAGCCTAATAGATTCGAATATAAGATAAATAAAAAGGATACAAATATTTTTGATAAATTTACAGTTTCTAGAATGAATAACTACATATTTTTAACAAAAATAAATAAATAAATATGGAAGGATCCTGCCTATGAAATATGGAGCAGATGACGTCTAAGAACTCAACAAAGAATAGGTACCCATTGCAGATCATTACTCTTGAATAAAAAGGCTCACATAATCAAAAAATATTTTTAGAAAAAACGGAGCGAGTTTTGCAATGACTAGACAATATATCTATAATTCACATGAGACCATATAAACATTATTATAAAAATAATTTTAGTTAGAAACTAATAATTGATATAAATGAGTGAATCAATAAGAAAGTTCTCACACAGAAATCAAATAAAATAGTCCATACTTGGGTGGCTCCACCTCTAAGGGTAGCCCTTTTCTCTCGTGTGTTCGTACGAAATAATAGATCCAACGTGTGGCCTACACATTAGGCTAGCAACTCCCCTGCTAGCTGAGGTCTGAGTCAGATGCATTTAGGTTAATGTCATAACCGTCGTTAACTACGGTTTTCTAATACGAGCCTCTTAAACCAATCCAAAACATATAATTTCGAATATAACAATTTTTTTGGTCTTTCAAACATGAGGTATCAAATCAAATCAAATAATACTTTCTCATCCAAATCATATTCAATCATGTTTTCTCAATCTTAAGGCATTTCAAATATATTTCACAATTATAAAATAAGTGAGTACCAAAAAATACTTCAATATTTCAAAAATATATATTCGAGTAAAATCTACTTTAAAATAATATAAAATTTCTTCAAATATACATATGGTCTCATAAAAAAATATAGTCTCATGTGCGTATTAAAATGAGCCTAACAAGGATAAATATTTAGTTCTAATAAATCGATTATCAAAATCAATTTAAAATCATGTGATAGTAATCTTTGTAAGTATAACTAAGTTCAAAGCACCCCATATATTATAGACGTAAAGTCATACAATTATAATTATAAATATAAAGTCTACTCACAAATTGGTCCCAAGGGACCGAAGAGACCAAACTCGGAGTGCCAAGATAAAAGGTGAGGAAGATTGAAGTAGAATGGAATGAAAGTACACGAAATTTGGACCGGGGCAGCAGAAAGTTGCGGCTGCAACAACATAAGCTTCATGCCTACCAATATACGAACGAATCAACGGAGCAATGACAACATCATCATTGGCAGATTTAGTAGCAACAACATGGGGCGACTACAGTAAAAATGGCAGTGAATCCAACAACCTACGATGGTTTAAAACTGAGCAAAGGCAGAAAGGGAATTAAGACAGGACAGAGTCAATAATAGAGCTTTACGGCAAGACAAGGCAGAACAAGATTAGTTTTACCAAAGAAAATAAGGGGATGGAGCATGAGCAGCTTCGATGATCCTCTCCAGCATCGACGGTAAAGGACACAGCAGAACAGGGGTGGCGGCAGTTCTTCTCTTCTAGCAGTGACTCCTGTAGCAGTACTACAAGTTTTGATGAACAACAGAGAGACAAGGGTCAGCCCCCGGTGGAGCAGAGCAAGGGCAGAATGCGAAGCAAGCAGGCAGGGGTTCTAGCAGCCTTAATGGCGAACTCCAACGGTGGCAGTTGCTCGACGGTGACAGCGGTTTGTGTGTGTGTGTGCGCGCGCGCGCGTGGGTGCGTGCGTGCGTGCGTGTGTGTCGGCAATGGCAATGGTGGCGGCAGGACCAAGCCTTGTCGTGCGGTCTGTCTTTCTCCTCCCTCCTCTCTTCTTTTCTTCTTCCCATCTTCTTCCATTTTTCCCTCTTTCTTTGTTTCTTTTTCTCTCTTTTCTTTCTTTCCTTGTGGTTCCAGATTGAGAGAGAATGAGAGTGACTGAGTGAGTTAGAAGTGTTAGTGCATATGTGTGAGAGGTGAGGGTGAGTGTGTATTTAAAATTAGGGTTAAGTAAAAAAGAAGAGTAAGGATATTTTAGAAGTTTTAATAAAATTAGATAGTAGAGTAGTAATTAAAAATTAAATGTATTCCAATAAAGTGTTAATTTAACAGAATATTCTCAGCATATGCTGAGAATATTCTGTTAAAATAGAGAATATGTTGAGAATATTCTGTTAAATCAAACATTCTTTGAACGGCAGGGACTAAATTAAAAATTTTAATTTTCTTTAGTGACCCAATTACAAACTTTTAAAGTGTAGAGACCAACTGTATAATTTAACCTATTATTTAGTTATCAACTTGCTAATTAGTTTCTAATAAGTACTATAACATTAAATTAGAGATAATTCAATTAAATTCTTTTTAGTTCATAAGATTAAAGCATTAAATTTCAAATCTCAATTATTCAAATTAAATAATCAAATCTTATTATTTTCAAATTATTAAAACTTTTAAATATTAAATAAGAAAATATCCAATAATTATGAATATTATATATAAGGGTCCTAATAAATTTTTAAACTCAAAATATCATAAAATTTGATTTAATTACTATTAATAAAAATATTTCCTGAAAATAAAATCCTAAACAAAGATAATGAATCATAAATAAATCATTATTTAGTTTGCGAAAATTCAGGTGTTACAAAAAGTTACTAACAGATATCCATAAAAAGCATAATAATAGAAAGCAAAACATAATGCAAGTATTCAGAAGAGAAGTTTTATGCTCCAAAAAGTTGAGAATCATTTCTCACACTTAAGTTCTGCACGGTCCATCGTGCATGCATGATAATCCGGATGGAGAGGGGTTCTATGTATCACCATCTTCAGCTGGCGGATGCAAGGGCTCAGGCTGCTGATATATCACCATGTCAAGCGTCGGCTCAGCATCTCCATCTTCTGCATCATCCTCCTCCACTGGCTCAGGTGAATCCGCAGGGGCAGGTCCCGGATCTCCTCCCTTTAGCTTTGTCGCTATCCATTGGAATCGCCGCACATTGCGGCGTTCGTTCATGCAGACCTCTTAAAGGAGCTCTTGGACCAACCCAAAAAGGTGCCGGTTATGAGGTGCTAGTGCTGATGGTGGTGGTGGTACTGATGATGATGCTGGATCTGACTTCCTCCTCTTGATTCTCCGCTTTGCCGACTCATCCCACTCACCAAAAGGTAGAAATTGATGGCCGCTCGGTGTCCGAAAAATGATGTCGTCTGACCTTCTTTCTACTCTGGCTGCAGTAGCCAATATCATGACAAGGGATGGAAAAAGAATGTTAAATTTCTGCTGCTGGTTCACCTTTCACATGAATTCCCTTATGAACGGTAAGGCAACCATCTTACTTCCCTCAAGAATAGCCTAAACCAGGATGGCGACATGCATGCCGATGTGGGTGGCGTGAGTACCAGGCAACAGATAATCAGAAACTATCTGTTGCCATACCCTTGTGTCGAGAGTCAAGTCCAAGCATGCTATGCTCACTAGTACTGAGTGATCCTCCGAACTATATTCCCATTGAGCATCAAGACGACCAATCTTCTTTAATACCGGATCCAATGGGAGCTTTCCTTTGACATATCTACCTTTATCTTCTTATAAGCATCCTGGTTTAGCGGTATGTGTGAAATCTGCAAGAAAGCCTTGAGTGCTTGAGTGGAAGTATCCACTTGCTTGCCTCAGAGGAAGATTATTTTCACATCTCGGCTTAAGAGGTTCCCATAGAATTCTTCAACAATTGACTCGTTGATCTCTACCGAATTAAGCTCTAGAAATCTTCACTAAAAGAAGGCTATGCGGTCATAGATAGCTGCTGCCAACTTCTCCGGTATGTTCAGTTTTCGCTCTCAATGGATGCCCCTTTTAGTAAGGCGGTCATATTGATCTTCGGCCTTGTCATTGACAAAAGTATCTGGTTGACTACTCTGGCTAATGGAAGAATCGGAGCCAAGGGCCACAGGTGCGGATGATGAGGTGGCCGGCTCTTTTCCTTTGCGGCCTATCCTGAAAAAGGGTAAAAGGATAGAGTTTAGAACATAAGACAAGTAGCGCAAAGAAGATAGAAGAGGAGGAAAACAACAATGTAGTCATGGATGCAAGAGAAATCAAACAAACACTAAATTGAGGAATAGTTTATGGTAGTGTGACATGATAAAAGACAATGTGTGTATGAGAACACATACATTGGCCGGTTAAACGTTAAGCCACATAATCAACAATTAAGCAAAAGTTTCTCAATTTAGTGGCCTAAGATGCATGTCATAGAATGAGCAAAGATCAAAGCACAAACAAGTTTAGGTAAACACAACACAAGTGAAATGGACTTTGAAAGAATGGATATTGAGTGATTGTGCAAATGAATGGTGCAAGGTGATATTGAATCACACAATAAACAATATCGAATCCAAAATTCTCCAAATTACTTATTCATCCCAAAAGAATAAAATGGTCACAAGAACGAAGTACTTGTTGCAAAGAAAGACATGCTTGACGAGAATCAAGTCAAGTCAAGTCAAAACACTAAAAAACAAGTACTTTGTTATGTGACTATATTGATTTCAAAAACTTTGATGAATAAGCAATCTAATTCACTTCACTAAATTTAATGCACTTACTAAAGAGAATTCACCCAAAATATAACAAAATAGGAATGTTTCCAGGGTTATAAGGCAAGGATTGGATTGAAGAAGTGAAGAAAAAGCATGCAAAAATAGAGAATTCAGGAAGAAATGAAGTTTTGAAAATCTGCCATGCGAGGAGTATGCGTGACCTATGCGTATGCGTGACAAGCGTCATGTGACCTCTTAAAGGCAACACGGTTGGGACGATTTCTGAACCATTCAGGCCCAAATCCAACTCATTTCTGAAGCTATTAGATGCAGAATTCAAGAGGGAACAAGAGGGGGAGCAATTAATGTAGTGTAGAAAACATGCTTTAGGTTAGTTATAGAGAAAGAAGCTCCCTCTTCTCTCTAGAAATTAGGGTTTTTAGTTTAATCTCATCTTAGATTTAGGTTTCAATTCTTGTTTTCATCTAGTTTCTTTTACCTTCCTTGTTCTATTGTCTTAATTCCCTTAGTTTATTTTGTTAATTTCTTATTTGAACCACTTTTTAGTTTATGAATACTCTTGTCACTTTTAATTTCATTTAATGCAATTTGATGTTTCATGTTCTTTTCTTGCTTGCTTGAGTTATTATTGTTATTTTCTTGCATTTGGTAGTTTAGATTTTACATTACTTGTAATTTAATATGCTTTTACTTTTATACACACCAAGTGTTTGATAAAATGCTTGGTTTAGGTTTAGAGTAGTTTTTGAGCATTCTTGGCTTGGAAAGAGAAATTAGGCAATTTTGAGTCATTAATACCCAATTTAGATTGGTGATCTAGAGTGATTAGTTAATCTTGTTTCCATTAACATTACTTATGGTTTGGAATTAACTAGGCTTATTTGACTTTCTTCCGATGTTGGAGATAACGTAATAGACTTGACTATTGGTAATTATTGTATTATGATTAATGACTAGGATAGAAAATCTTGATTTTTAATCCTTGTCATGAATGCCTCTTTTTTAGTAATTGTTATCTTTAGTGGTTGATTTACTTTATTGTCTACTTTATCTTTCTTGTCATTTAAATTCCTTGTCTTTTTATCAATCCAACCCCTTGAAACTCATAATCAATAATTGAAAACTTCGATTGTAATTCCTAGGGAGAATAACCCGGGACTAATACTCTCGGTTATTTTTATTAGCTTGAACTTGTGACAACCAAAATTAAACTTTGATTGAGGATTGTTTGTTGGTTTGGAACTATATACTTGCAACGAAGAGATTTCTTTTATTGAGAAGAAATTCTAGACCGACGGTTTCCTTCTTTCAAAAGTCTTCATATGTAAAAGGTGGTTGATATTGATAAGAGTAATGAGGTGGTGTGTATGAGGGTAATTGTTCAAGAGGTTCACGAGAGTATTGGTATTGGAATAGGATAATTCTAAGTTCATAAAGTTGTTCATGAGGCATATAAGGTTGGTAGTATGGTAGATATGAGTTAGGCTCATATGGAGGTGTTTGGTGGTAGAATGGAGCTTGAAAATTTTGTGGTTGAGGGCTATGTTGAGGGTATGGTTCATAGGCATATGGTGGTGGTTGATAACCGTAAGAGGATCCATCATATCTATTGAATTGGTGCATACTATAGGGAGGATTGTGCTCATAGTGAAGTGGAGGAGGTTGTTGCCATGAGGGTGGTGCATAAGCATGCAGCTCCTCCCTCAATTGATTTTCCGTCCCATAATGTGAAACGGCATTGAAGTTACCATTCCTTACAACATAGTAACAACCAAACTCCAAGCCAAAAGGGTGAGAATTCATAAAAAAGAGAGAAAATAAAAACAAAAGATGTCAAGAAATAAGAAAAACACAATCCTAACTACTAACAAAAATAAGCAAACACCTAAAAATTAAGCTATTTTACATATTAATATATTCACAATAGCCAATAATATAACACCATTGCAACTTCCCAGCAACGGTGCCAAAAAACTTGATGCGGGCCAAACATCGCTTTAGAATTTCTCAATAAAAGAATCACGTTACAAGTATAGTTTCAAACCAATAATTGACCCGTATCAAATTTTAATTTGTTTGTCACGAATGCAAACCAATAAAAACCAGGAGTATTAAACCTCGGATTGTCTCTCAAAGGAATTGTAGTTTGGTGTGCATATTATTGATTATGAAAATAACGAGGATTGTAAATAAACAGGTAAGAAATTAAATGACAAGAAAATAAAGCTAACAACTAAAGAATATAAATGCTAAAAGACACTCATGGTAAGGATTGAGAATCAAGGATTCCTAACCAAGTCATTAATCACAAACATAGCGATTACCTATAGTTAATCCCATTTAGTCATCACCAACATCGGGAGAAAGTCAAATAGGCATAGTCAGTCTTAATCCATAGGTCTTACTCGTCAATGAAAACAAGAACAACTAACAACCCTAAATTACCAATGAATATTGGATATCAATGACTCTTGCATCACTATCCACGACATGACAATTATAAGAGCAAACCCAATTAGTCAACCTCGAATGATGAGATAAGTCAACCGGGCTTAATCAACCTCAATCCATCGGTCTTACTCGTCAATGGAAACGAGATTAATTAAGATCTCTAAATTGTCAATCAATTCGGACATTAGTAACTCAATGTCACCTCAATTACTCAATTCCAAGCCAAGAGTATAAAAATCTATCTTAAAACTAAGAGAACCATTTTCACAAATACTTGGAAGACATAAAAATAAAGCATGGTAAAATTACAATAATAATAAAATCTAAAGCTACCAAATGCAAGATAACAATAACAACAATTAAAAGAAGCAAAATCATGAAAATATAAATTGCATTAAAGAGAATCAAAATTAACAAAAGAGTTCGTAAACATAAAGTAATAAAATAGAGGAAATTAATAGTAAACTAAGAGAATTAAGATGCTAGAATAAGAAATTATAAACGAAACTACATTAAAACAAGAATTAAAGCCTAAATTTAGGGAGAGAACTAAACTTAAAATCCTAAATTCTAGAGAGAAGAGAGAGCTTCTCTCTCTAGAAATCTAACCTAAAACATGCTAAAACTATCCTAATTGTCCCCCATGTGTTCTTGTGTTTTTCCCTTTGTTAGAGCTTCAGAACTTCGAATTTGGGCCAAAGAGCCTCCCAAAAACGCGCAGCACATGACTTTCTAAATAAGGTACGCATTCGTACTCGTGCGTACGCATAGCTATGTGTGCATACACACTTGCTGAAATCCTACTTGTGCGTACGCATGTCTATGTGTGCATACGCATACACTAAAATGCTCTACTTGTGTGTACGCACGATACGTGTGTGTACACACACACCAGAGTACTCCTCTCCTTTGTTTCTTTATGAATCCTCCCACTTTGCATGGTTTTCTTCCATTTCTTCAAAGCCATCCTTGCCTATTGGTCCTGAAATTACTCAACAAAATATATCAAGGCATTGAATGGAATAAAAGTGGAATTAAATTGATAATTTGGAGCAAAAAAAGCATATTTTCAACCATTAGGTGTAATTTAGAGAGAATTCACAAAAGCATGCTATTCAAGTGAATAAATGCAATTTATGTGATGAAATCCACTTATTTGAAGCCCAAAATTATCATAAAATGTAGATTCATCAGATACCTTGTTGAAGGTCGTTGTTCTCTAATAGACCTCCTAGGATGGAAACAGTGATGGACCCAAAAAATTTTAGGAGTGGGGACAAAAATATATATACTAAAATAATTATTGTTAAATATTATTAATTATATAGAGATATAAAAATAAAAAAGAGTTAGTGAACACTGTTATTCTTAAAATATTATTCATTATATATAATTTATATAAAAAAATATTTTTTATTTCTAAAACTTAAACTTAAAATATTTTAATTAAATTATAGATAACTTGTTATCCTGAGTAATTTTTTTATACATATTTAATAATAAAAGATTGATTTAATTGGCATATTAGCACCTAATGATATACTAATATTTATAACTTGAAACTAGAATTATATATAATTACTAGAAAAATTAAATATGTATATGAAAAGTATGTTTATATAAAATAATAGAAACATAATTTACAATTTTTTTCTTTATTTCTTTTTAAAATAATTAAATTTGTTATATATTTTTTAATATAATTTTGATATAATGTTAGATGAAAGATTTTATGCATCTGTTTAATTATGTATTGTAATTAAAATATTTTTTCTATTATTATTTCTAAAAATAAAAAATATATTTTAAATTAGTAAATTAATCAATTCATTTTAAAATTTTATATGTAACATAGATACATATAATAGAACAAAAGATAAAAAATAAGTAATAAAGATGAATAAATCGAGAATAAAATAAAATATATAAAGTCATGAAGAAAATAAAACATTAAATTAATACCTAAAGTATAATTGTTTGAATTAAAATTTGTAATTGAAAATATCAAAAAGAGAAACAATGAATTGGAAGATATATAGAGTCATAGAGAGTTATATAAAAAAAATAAAGAATTTAAAATTTATTTTTTGATAAAGAGAAGATGACCACTAGACAAGAAATAAGAAAAAAAATTAAAAATATAAAAATAAGAAGAGTGTTTAAGAGAATAAAAGAATGACGGCACAAAAATTAAATTTGATTAGGTTAAATAATAGTCAAAATGATAAAGAAATAAATAAAATAAATTTAGAACTTTAACTAATTGAATTTAATTTATTTGTAGTTGGATCATTTAAAATTTAAAATGGGGCACATTATATATAACTATATTTTTTAAATAAAATAAAAAAAATACCGTGGGGGCAAGTGCCCCCTCATTCTTGGTCTTGCGTCCGTCCATGATAGAAACCTGGTGGGTCTTCAGGTAGTTCAGGTTGACTATCAATATCATCATCAACTGGAGTATCAGTTAGATCTTCCATCTCCTGGTCATCAGGAACCAAAGTCTCATTTGCTGCATATGCTCCTAATCTTGATTCTCTGCTAATTCTGGTGAAGGGGACGACTGAATTGGATCTACATCAGTCAAGTCACTGTTCTCTTATGATTGACTCTTCTCTGCCTTATTAATGTCTTCAATGGTTTGGTCTTCAATAAATTCTACATCACGACTTCTTACAAGCTTCTTTTTAATTGGATCATAAAACATATAACTAAACTCATCCTGACCATACCCAATAAAAATGTATTATCTTGTCTTCATATCCAATTTGGACCTCTCATCCTTTGAAACATGAAAAAAGCTTTGCATAAAAACACTCTCAAGTGATTATACAAGACATATTTGCCCGACCAAACATGATCCAGAACATCATTGTCCAAACAATTGTATAACTCAAATTAATCACATGAGCCGGTATAAATAATGTTGTACCCCAAAAGACTTTAGGTAGCTTAGCTTCAGTAAGCATACACCTAACCTTTTCAATAAGTGTTTTATTCATCCTTTCCTGCCAAATTTTTCAACTAAGGTATTTTAGGAGGTATCTTTTTATGCCTAATGTCTTGCTTCTTGCCATACTCATCAAATGATCCATGATACTCACCACCATTATCAGTGCAAATACATTTAAAGTTTTTACTTGTTTGCCTTTCAACTAAAGCTTGTGATTGTTTGAACCTTTTAAAAGCTTGGTTCTTTGTTTCAAAGCATAAGTCCAAAGCTTTCTTGAATGATCATCAATAAAAATAATAAAGTAAATAGCTCCACTATAAGACCGTACCTTCAAAGGACCGCAAATATTAGAGTGCACCAATTTTACAAAGTTTAATTTTTTTGAAGGTTGATGCTTTTTGAAGGAAAATTTTCTTTGTTTGCTAGCCATGCAATGAGAACATTTCTCCAACTCTGCATTCTTCAAACTGGAAAGTACATCCTTTCGAGCCAAACAATTAAGTCCTTTTTTACTAATATGACTAAGTCTTTTATGCTACAAGCTACAAATTTCTTTACTTTCAACCATATTCACACTATCTTTTGCAATCATGGCATACATTACATACAAACTTGAAAAACCTATTTTTCTAGCCACCACTAAATTGCCTGTAGTAAGCTTCCATTGTCTAAAGTCAAAAATATTTACAAAACATTCATTATCAATCCTTTTTAACTGAAACTAAATTTAAGCAAACATTTAGAGCGTGTCTAACATCTTTGAGTAACAACTTCATTCTCATAATGGTCTCAAGACAAACATCTCCTATACCAATCACCTTAGTCAAGCCATTATTATCCATCTTAAGCACTCCAAAATTGTCTGGAGTATTAGAAGTGAAGAACTTTTTCTTTGGTGTAACATGTATTGAAGCGCCACTGTCGATTACCCAGTTGAACTCATCGTAAAAAATAAGATTGACCTTGTACTCATAATCAACAATGTTAACAATGAGAAGATCATCTAAAATAGCAGATACACGATCATTACCACCATCATCCTTCTTTTCTTGCTTATCTTTATTCTCCTTTTTTTAAGGAAAGCAATATTTTTTTACGTGACCCATTTTATGACAGTAATGACACTCAACATTCTTGTATCTTGACTTGGATGTACTCTTGCTTTTACCTCTACTTTTTTGACCTCTGCTCTAATTTCTCTCCCTGTTTTCAATTACTAATATTTCGGATTGTGACGAAGAATTATATGTCTTTCTTCTCATCTCTTCATTTAAAATTTTACCTTTAACAAGTTGCATGCTCACTTTACCATTCGGAGCAGAATTAGTAAGAGAGATACGAAATATCTCTCAAGAATCTGGTAGAGTATTTAGAAACCACAATCTTTGAACCTCGTCTTCAAACTTTATTTCATACTTGACAACTGATCAAAAACTCATTAAAATTCATTCAAGTGATCTAATACTTGTACTCCCTCATTGTATCTCAAATTCAGCAACATATTCAACAAGTACAATTTATTATTGCTAGACTTAAAAGCATACAAGGATTCAATTTGATTCTACAAAACACTATCATGAGTCTCATTAGCAATATGATTGTAAACATTATGATTCACCTATTACCTAATAAAATCACAAACTTGTTGTTGTTCAAACTCCCATTGTTCATCTATTTTAGACTCTGATTTTTGTGTAAAAAAATACGAGTAAATGTGAATTTTTGACAAACAACAAGTTCTTCATTTTGTCCTTCCATACATGGTAACTAGTGTATGTTCAAACTTATCTTCCTAGTAAAATTATTTGTCTCCATCTTTCAAGCAAGTTATAACGAAATGCCAAAATTGAACTCTGATACCAAATGATAAGAATAAAACACACAGTTTTTTACTTGCGAGAATAAGAGGAGCAACAATACTCAGTCATTACAAGTAATAACAACAGAACAATAATACCAAATAGTAGTGGAAACATTACATAAACCAGAAAATAGAGGTAAGTTAACACACCAAGATTTTTAACATGAAAAATCTTCTCAACGTGAGAAGTAAAAATCATGAGTCACCAAGACTAGGAAATAGCTTCACTATGATGAAAAATAGGATACAAGAGAGTCACAAATTACTGTGCAAAACGTGCATACAACAAGCCAAACAACCCAAGTTTCAAAGCTCATAAACAAGAACAAAGAAGATGAAGATACCACAAAAATAGAGCCTCTATCCGAGCTCAATTTCTCCAACCATAGGCCTCCAATCAAAATCTTCACCGTTCAGAGTGAAGAACAAGATGAGATAATATACCGTCCAAATTTCATGTCGATCCAACGGTGAACGAGTGAGAAACGAACGTTTGAAGTCTGCTGCTCTGCTGAAAAATGTCAACAGTGTTCTCTTTTTTCATTCTCTCTTAATGCTTGTATTTTTGACAAAATGAGATCTCTCTTTACAATTCTAGCACATCTTCAACAAATTTAACTATCTATAGATCTGGATACCGACATTTGGATCTTTCTCAACATAAAAAGAAAGTCTAAAATCTAACAAAACTATAGTCCAACTGTCAAATCACTCTTTCATATTACCGAACATCACAAAATGAGTTTTATTCTCCATTTTTTTAGTTTGGTGAACGATTTAAAGTGCGTTAGTGCATAGCTGAAACATTTTGTTTATCAGTTTCTTTTAGACCTCCAAAATGGTTAGTTGAAGTAGTTAGGCCAATTGAGCTCAATATTTTAAAAATTAGTCCAAGAATTTAGGGTGAACCCAATGTTTAGTTATACACCAAATCTTAAAAAATATTGTTTAAATATACGCAACAGAAATGGAGGCAAACTAACAAAGACGACCATAAAAGAGGGTGAGGTTGATATCATTCGTAATAACTAAATTTTTTATTTTTACCCTTTATTATTATAAAAAATATAACATAAATAATATAGATCAATTATGTGGTTTAATTTTTAGGAATGTTATGAGACTTCCAATTTTAAATTAATTCGATTTTATATAAATTTCAATTATAATTAGATATTTTTTATTTACCGGAATTAATGGTTCTTGTTTAAATAAAATTCAAAGTTTTAGTAACTGGAGATAAAAGAGAGTTATGTATATAATTTAAATTAAATAATTAGAAGTTTTGATTAATATTATGAACTAAGAAAAATTTATTTATTTATCTATAAATTTAAATTAGAAGTATTTAATTAAAAATAATTTGTAATTTGAAAAATAAAATAGTATTCTTAAAATTAATTATATTGATTAAATTTGATTTTAAATTAAAACTCTACTCAAACCCTAAATTTCTAATTCTAAACCCTAATTCCTAATTCACTAATCCTAACCCCAATTTCTAAAATACACACACGTACCTCCCAACTTGTTAACTCCTCGGTGAGCCACGCTATCCTCTCCTCACCATTCACTCACATTCATTGCTACACCCCCTTTTCCCAAAACCTAACACAGCTTCAGAAAAGACCAAAAGAAGGAAGAAATGGTGAGGGTAGAATAGAAGGTGGAGGGGCTGCTGTCTTACTGCTGCTGCAGTCGCGTCCCACCGCTGTGGATCCCATCATGAGCGTCGCCATCGATTTGTCTTGGAGCCGCTGTCCTACGCGTTGTCGACGAAGAGCAGAGAGAGAGAAAATGCGATGTAAGAGAGGACACCGCCAGCTCTATCGCGCCTGGTCAATGTCGAGCTCACCGTCGAAGATGCCATCGCCATCACTGTCGAACCATAGCAGTTGCAGCCATGCCCGTTGCAGTCGCCGTTGACATTGTAGCAAAGAAGGAGGAAGGATGCACGAACAAAAGAGGAAGAAGGAAGTTACCAGGATCCGTCACCACCGTGTTGGGAATAAGGAGTATGACCACAATCCAATCAATCATGTATCAAATAATTTGTTATTGTTATTATATTAAAATGTTAATATAATTAGGTCCTTGATTAAATTTAGAGATTTATCATTGTGATAGTGATCATAATATTGAGAGATAAATCTTATATATATGTATGTATATAATGGTCTTCATTGGATGAAGATTAATAGATCTCATTTATTAAATTATATATATAGATGGTGCATATAGGGATATGATCATTAAACTGACTCACTCTGAGAATCCTTAATGGTTACAATTACTGCATATTTGTCAATAGGATATTCTCAAGATGAACATAGTAATAGAGTTTTCTTTGATCTGCGACTGTCATAGTAATTAATAATGTATTTATTATACTTTAATTCCGAACACCTAATACCTTAGGGTGCTAGTTGAATGGACATTGGGTATGATTTAAATACTTGTAGAATTAATGATTAGTCAATAAGAAATCCGTCAACTCTCAGTAAAGAGTTTGAACTCTATGATTATAATGACTGAGATGAATAAAACCTTGGTCAAGGAGATTGAATGAATGAAGAAATGAGTTTCTTAGATCATTCACAGTTCATTATAATAATGGTAACAAGTTAGAGTTTGACAATTAAATCATACTCTAAGGGTTAACCAAGAGCTGGAAAGATGAAAGGAATAATACTTTGTTCTTCTGAGGTTCTTAGTAAAAATATATTACTTTATACTATCGGGTCATTGAGGAGTGTTGCTAGACGCCAACCTTGATTAATAAATTTAGTATGGCTAATTACTACCCGCTTAGTATTGAACCTATGGGTAGGGGTGGCAATGGGGCGGGTAGGGGCGGGTTTTTGCTCTCCCCGACCCCGCCCCGCTCAACGAAAACCCGCATCGAACCCGCCCCGCCTATTGAATGAATGAAGAAATGAGTTTCTTAAGTCATTCACAGTTCATTATAATAATGGTAACAAGTTAGAGTTTGACAATTAAACCATACTCTAAGGGTTAACCAAGAGCTAGAAAGATGGAAGGAATTATACTTTGTTCTTCTAAGGTTCTTAGTAAAAATATATTACTTCATACTATCGGGTCGTTGAGAAGTGTTGCTAGACGCCAACCTTAATTAGTAAATTTAGTATGACTAATTTACTACCTGCTTAATATTGAACCTATGGGGTCATCCACTAACGAGTGTTCTAATCTTTGCTATAGAATTATTTAATTATTATTTTGATTTGATCAAATAAATAATTATATTAATTTAAATAGAATATTATTATATTCTTTGCTAGCACTAAGAATATAATAATAGTATGATAATTGAGAATATTAAATGAGATTTGAGAATAATTAGTTATTCTATTTCTAAATTTGAATTCTAAATTTGGATGAGATCCTACATGATTCCGTTTTCAAATTGAGTTATGATATGATTCATAAAATTTGAATGATTCAGATTTGGAATTTCAAGATATGATTTAAATTTGAATTAAGAATCAAATTTAAAATCAATAACAAATCTCATACTATATATATGTATGCGGAGAGTAAATAAAAAGAGAGAATAACAAGAGTTTTATTCCTTTACCTCTACATACATAAATATATGTGAGCCTAATTTTTACAGAAGAATTTTATGGCATGCAAAGAGTTGCAAAAGCTTTCTCAATTTAGATCAGATGTCCATTGGTCAAGGAGTTGACAGCAAAGGTTGGTCTCGGTGTGGATACGCATAGAGTCTTCGTACAATCGAAGAATAAAATTTTTACTAAAGCGTCTAAAGGTATTTAAATCTGATCTATATATTATTGGAATAAAATTTAATCACAAAATAGATCTTTAAGGTTATGAACACATGGTAATCCTTCACGCCGCCATACCCCACGTCATTGCCGTCGCCATTCGCGGAGGGTGAGGAAGCAAGTGCGCCAGAAGAGAGTAAGAGATACCAAAGCTGCGAGAGGGAAGAAGTGACGAACAAAGCTTTTGCAGGAACCGCGAGCCAGAGGAGCCACCGCCATCATCCGAGCTCGCTACTGTTGATGATGGTAAGCCAAACCGTCGTCTTTGATGCCAGAGAAGAACACTGGAGCTGCTGTTCTGGTTTCGATTCCTCCATTTTTTAAATTGTAACACTCCCATCCTTGTTCTGCTTCAAACTTGTTCCTCTGCCATGTTCATGTTCTAATCCTAGTCACATATTCTTATTTTATTTTTGCCACTTTCCTTCTAAAATTTTGTTGCAACTAGTATTGGTATCGATGTCGTTTTGGAACTATTGTAGCTGCTGCTCGTTCTGTGTGAGGCTACTGCTGCTACGAGATAGGAAAAAGGAATTTGACGTGGTTAATGATTTCTTCGAATTTCGGTTAATTGAGGTAGGAGATGTATTTTAAAATTAAATGTTTTAATTCACGAATGCCAATGGGTCTAGTAAGTAACTGTAAATAATTTATAAACATTGTGTGTGATTAATTAATAGAGATAAGCTTGGATTGAGGTTGTAAAATTGTGATTGGTGTGGTATTGAGAATGATTTTGATTTGAGGCTGTGATTCGTGAATAATGATTTAATTATCTAAAAATAACTAATTACTCGAATTCCTGATTTCTTGATTTAGTTGTGAAATTGAGATTTATTTATGGTGATGGATATTGTTGCAAGCTTGTTTGAGAATTATTGGTTGCTGGATACATTAATTTTACTGAATAATATTGTGTTGAGTGTTAAATTGATTTAGGCTTGTGCTCGGTTTGAAATTATTGTGATGATGGTTTGACTGTGATTGTTTCGTGTGTATTGAGAATGAGTGCTTGTAAATTTTGGTTATATTATCAATAACTTTGGTCACTAAACTGAATGGGTTGAGAACCTTGCTGTTTTGATCGTTGTTGGGAAAAAGATTAGTGAACTATGGAGATTAAGGTTTGATGAACCAAAAATAGATTGAGCTTGGATTTCTAAACTGATTTCCTAAAATTGATTCCTTAACTGAAGCAATAATTTTGAGGTTTTATGAATAATTTTAGAATTACCAAAAATTATATGGTGATAAATTAAAATATATTGATTATTAAGAATTCCGCTGATTTGATAATTATTGAGAAAAGGGCTGGTGAATTGTTGAGAAAGGGGAAACCCGTAAGGGTGGCTAAGTCCGAGTTTTAGAGGAAATATTGTCGAAATTTTATAAAATTTGAGACTTTATTTGAAATGCTATTTTTAAAAGATTTGGTTTTGAAAAATTAAATTATTTGAGATTTATTTAGTTAAGAAAAGATATATTCTATTTTGCATTCAATTTATTAAGAAAAGTATAATGTTTTAAATCCAATTTTTTGAGAAGAGATTTCATTTAAATTATGATATGAGTTCGGTTTGATAAGAAAGAAAAGAAGAAGAACGAAAAGTAAAGGAAAGAGAGATAATTAAAGGAATCTCTGCCACAGGAGAGTAGAGAACAAAGATTAAAAGAATGCATTAACTGAAGAAAATCTCTGCCACAGGAGAGCAGAGGGCAAAGATAAAGAACAAGCTTTAAAAGACTATCTGCCACGTGAGAGCAAATGCGACTTTGTTTGGGCATTAGTGCCAAATGTATAGTGGAGACACCCACACACTGGGAACTGTTTTTCAGATGTAAGCACATTGATTTGAAAGTCACACTGTATGCGGCCAAGGCATAAGACTTATAAGCACACTACATGCATCTGGAAAGTCATATCTGGGACTCGTGCCCGGGTAATATCGAGAGCGGCTAGGCAACCGACACATGAGCTCATGGCCTGCGTAGGACTAGATATGCATCATCCTTGTTTGTGCACCTGCATTTGGTTGTGTTTGCTTGTTTCTCTGTGATTGTGCTGTTTGTCTTGTTACAATTTGTTTATGTGTTGATCTGTTTCTTGTGCTATTAGATTGTGATTGAGATTGTTTTAAGTTCGAAAATTTTAAAGTAAGGTAATTAATTATATAAAATAAAAGTAAAAAGTATTTTCAAAGGTTTAACAAAATAGTTTTATTGAGTAAGTTACTTATATGCATTATATTCATTACTTTTACGGCATTCAGATTTCCTACTGAGAACGTGTAGTTTGTTCTCACCCCAAAATCTTCCACCCTTTCAATGATATAGGTTCGAAGACTCAGTATGAAACTGCGGATGATTAGTAGATTTATTTATGATTCCTATCGCTTTTATAGAATTTTCTCACCCTTGTTGCTTTAGTTTCTCTAGACGGATATGTATTGTATTCAAGTTTTATATTAAATTTATTTGTATAGCACTTATTATTAATAGTATTTATGTGATTATTATTATTTGAAGATCTTTGATATGTGATTTTAATTAATAGAAACAAAATTTTGTGAAATTTAGTAACGCCTTAGTTTTGGTACAATCATGACGTGTTAAAAGTTAGGGTGTTACATTTAAAATAAATTAGTAAATAAAATATATAAAAAATTCATACTAATATATAATTTATTTAATATGTTATTATTTTAATATCATGAAAAAATAAATAATATTAAAATAATTTTATTTTTATGTATATTTTTTTTACTATTCAATTAGAATTTGTTATAAAATTTAAATTATTTTTTATAAGATAATAAATTTAAAAGTTAAGGAAAAAAATTAAAAAGACAGAAGAAACAATAAAAAAAATTCATTCAAACAAATGGTTAATGAAAAAAATAAAGAATAGAAAGAACAATTAAAAAAATTTATTGATAAAAATAATTGGCCTAAAAGAATATAATACACTATTAATTCAATTTGAAGTCAAGTCATAGGACAAAGAATATTCTAATTAGCCACTGCTAGACTAATAATTCAATTTTAAAGTTAAATACACCATTATATAATATTAAAAATTTTAAAATTTTTTGGGAGATTATGATTCCCACTGGAGTCCCTCTAACTCTGTCCCTAGGTTGGAGGTTGCAGGTGATGGAGTTGAGGGTGGAGACTAGAGAGTAGGGTATATGCTGGTGTGGTGTACTTAATTTAAAAATTTGAAATTGAGATTGAAATTAAGATTAAAATTTTTAAATTGAGATAACTAAAGAGTAAAATCCAAATAAAAAGTTGATTAATTTTTTACTATATAAAAATAAAAAATAAAAATACTTTTGAAATTTATCAAAAGATTAAGAATAAAACGGTAGAAAATACTACAATAATATAGACTATTTTTTAGGATTATTATGTATCAAAAAAAATTAAAATTCGTCAAAAAAATTTTTGACACTATTTTAACTTTGAAAATATGTTAATAAAAGCTTTGTCAAAAATAGTATTTTTGACATATAAGTAATTGTAAAAAAAATAAATCTTATTTTGATAAATATTGGCCATCAAAAATACTTTGTTAGAAAAATTTGAGAATATATTTTTTGTGATATTTATTAATCGTCAAAAATACTATTTATTTTGACACTTATTGACCATAAAAAGTTCTCAACAAAAATTTTTAACAAAGAATGAGATGAGATCTTGAAACTGAAGAATAAACTGAGATTTTGAAGATGAAAAATGAGTAATATGATCCTAAATTGAGAGTAGTGTGATGCCAAAATTGACTGAACTCAACCAAGAAAAAGAATAATGGAGTAAGTTGAAAATAAATAAGTGTCAAAATTGAGAAGTAATTTTCTACAATCAAATTATTTATCAGAAAAAACATAGAAAATTTGACATTTGTGATATTTGTCAAAAATATATATTAACTTTTACACTTAACTATGGCCGTTAAAAAAAATCATGTTAAAATAACTCTCTTTTCTTGTAGTGAAAATTAAATGTCAGAATTATTTTTTTAACTATTGGTTAATATTATAGGAAAAACATAAAAATTTATCCTATTTTTAAATAGGAAAAAAAAAAGATGATGGGAAGGATAAAAGTTGACTTTGATTATTCTGTTTGTGGTCGAGAAAACTTTAAAGTTTTGTTTGTGATTCATGTTACCTATATATAAAAAATTAGTCAAATATATAGAATATAATATTATTAAACTATAAAATATTTATTAAAATAATGAAAAATATATATTTGTACACAAATTCATAATAGTTATTTTTATGGGTGCATATACCATCTTTTAACTGTATATAGAGGAGAATTAATTGTTATACCACAAAAAAGAGATGAACGACAAATGGTAACTCTACAAAAAAAAAAATCCCATTACAAACGCTCTATTATCAATGAGAAAGAAAAAAAATACTGTAATAGCTAAATTTTTATGGATACTTATTGTGATTGTAATTTTATTATCACCCATCTTCATTATTCTTCCTAAGAGCTAAAACTAGAGGTAAAGCTCAATCTCAGCCTCAAAACTAATATCATATCTCAAACCTCAAACATTTAATTTTCATCCTTAACCAATATGAGATTCTAGAATTTGGGTGGGAGAGAGCGCACGCAACATTTATTATTTCTTATTATTTTTTTTAGTCATTAACCTAATTTTTTTAGCTTAGCAAATCTAATAACATATTTTTATGCATCCCACACTTTTAAACATATATTACTAATTAAATAATACATTCTAATGGTTCTCTGGTATTAGCATTCCTGTTATAATGCTTTAGTAGTTCTCTAATAATCTCCCTTGGACCATTTTCTTCTGGATCTAGTTTTGAGCGGATTCAACCCCATGTGGGAGTTCCCTTCATATGGTGACACTGTTAGTCTATTGATCTTTTAGTTTATTGATCTTTTATTTAATTAAAGACATGTTTAATTAGTTGGGGGATAAAAGTTAAGGTGAACTTTATTTATAAATTTAATTTGAACATAAAATTATTTGAATGGAATTTACTACCCTTACTAATTACCCAATCAAATATATACCCTAACTCTTAGCATTTGTGTGGAGCTTTGGTATTAGAACACGAGGGTTTTTTAATTATTATTATCTATTGAATTAGTGGTTCATTATTGTGGTTTTGCAATGATGCATGTGGCCTAATGCTTCTTGCTATTCATGGGTCACTCCCAATGTAACTCCATATAAGTAAAAGAACTACACCTTTCGGATTAGTCTAGAGAAACATATATTCAAGTATTAGGAAACACTACTACTTCAAAGTGCCATGGAGATGTGCTTTATTTGGATTTTAGAAAGAACACTGAAAATTTATTTTTGTGAAATTTGTCAAGTGAATATATATGAAGCTATTAATCTATGAACCTATGCCACAAGTATCATTACTACCATATACAGCCGGTGTCTAAGAATAAGGGAGTTTGGTAAAATTTTTTGAAGAGGTGTTTGTGTTTTTTAAAAGTATAAGTACCTCATTTTGTATTTAATAAATTAAAAAGTTTAAATACTTGTGTTTGCAGTTTTTAAAAGTTGGAGGTGTTTTTTAAAGCACCTAAGAGTGAGCTTTTTAAAGTTGGCTTGTACTTATCAAAATTAAAAAAAAAATCTAATAAATATTCAAAATTATCATTATTAATTATTAACACCAGATTTTATTTATTTTCTCACACATATTTCCTGTCATTATATTACCATTGAAATACTCATATATTCTAATTTCTCAACCTAACTTTCACAAATTCTAACACAATCTTCATATATTTTTTATTTTTCAACTTAATCTTCACAATTTTAACACAATACATTTCTATCACGTATTAGATATGAACTTCTATCTATTTATATTATTTTTTGTGCGTTATTTTTGTATTTTTTAGTAGATCTATTCTTTAAAACGTGAAGAAAGAGACCTAATTTATGGAAACTAATCATAAAATTTCCGTACACCAACTTTATGAACATTAGTCAAAACTATAATAACAACATATATATATATATGGATGTATCAGTACTAACATTGGATTACATACAATTTTATTATTGACTATTGATAACTCTATTTATATTAATATAGAGAGTAAATCAAATAAATATTTAAATTATTGGTCTTTAAAATTTGAAAAAAAATTATTCTTTGTTATAAATATGTTTATTAATTTTTTTTAATTTTTAAAAGCTGTACAATTACAGTGCTTGTACTTGTTAAAAGCTATTTTTAACGTGATTTTACCAAACATAAGTACTGCAGCTTTTAAAAAATTGTTTTTTAAAAGATAATTTTATAAGCTATTTTTGAAAAGTAAAAACTTTACCTAACCAAACTACTTATATATGTGATCAGTTTTATTTGGATTAGAGAGACAACAAAAATCAATTAATAAAAAATTTACCGAATTAAAAAATTTAAATTTAAATTAATCAGCTAAAATTTATATTGGACTTTTTTTTAATTTTCCGAAATTTATTCGTATGTAAGTTTCACTGACTTGGAATTATAGGACAACTAATTATTAGACTAACTCAAATTGATTAATAATTTAATAATATAATTATTCTTAAACAACGAAAATATTTAACTATGTCCCCACTCCCCCACTAAATGATAATATTCCCTATATTAATACTAATGCATTAATTACGCAAATTAAATTAAACTAAATTTCTAATTTGTTAGTTAGATATATATTTACGTTCGTTCGGATTGGAGGATAAATTATTGAATCATCAAGAACCATCCAGTCTGAACTAATATCTTAAACGGTGAATATATATGGATTCAATAATACATCACACTACTAGTTCAGTTTTAACCAAAGAAGATAACTTCAAAATCAAGATATGGATACCATATATCAGGACAATGTATGAAAACTAGGAATTCATATCTATATATAATATATAAGCTTTTATTGTACAAATTTTCCACTGCACATTTGAGTCAACATGACTGAAAGGCTGTCATCACCAATTAATTATTTGATTCCGTCTACATACAGGAGAAATATGTATGCATGAATGCAAATAGAGAAATGAAGTTTCCATGAATAGAGATGATGACTACTTAATGCACATTACATTATAATACAACCACGTTAACTAATTTCAGCCAATAAATAAATAAATAAATAATTATTGGACTACAATTTGACAAATTCGATCACTCATTATTTTATTTTTTATTATACTTTCAACTTTTTTATTTTTTTAACACCACAATTTCACTTATTATTATCGATCGCCAATCATTCATAGCTACTTCTAGCTACATCTTAAATGTTAAATCTAAATTCTAAATTATCTTTATTTTGCTTCACTTTAAAATATTCTTTTTACTTAAATTTTAAATATTCTTATTATTTTTAATTTTAGGGGTTTCTTTTTAACATTTTTCCCTATCTATTAGCTAAATTTTAAATTAATTAGCTGAATTAAGTTGGATCCCTAGTCAATAAGTTAATGATTGGAACTAATAACTCAATGGTTTGTAGCTTCTAACAGGTTATTACAACTATCATTCTTTTGGTTTTGATATAAAAAGTTTCTAGATATGTACAATTCACCATTCACCAACTATATTCAATTCTATAAAGTATAAACAAACATGAGAAGAGATATATACATATAATTGATTGATGATATTGAAGGATCGCAAAGCTCATAGGGAAGAGGGATAATAAATCAGAAAAAAATAGAGAAAGAAAGCGTGCAAGTGAATCAAACTATAGCAATCTGAAGAGGCCTTAGGTCATACCCACATGTGCATGCCCCAGCTATGGCGACTGCGTCTCCAACTGTTTCTATGGACATTTAAGACTGACCCAAATTTTCTCAAAAGTTTTATGCGATCGTCAATAATTTTGTATAAAAAAATTATAAAGAAGAATTTTGTTAGTATAAAACTTCGGCCGTCCAATGAAATGCGGAAATCCCAAGAAGCTTTAGTAGCTATTTTTCCACACATTGCTTTAACAACAATCAAATAACCTATATTTTTTTTCTCGGGATCGTTTACTGATTTAATTATTTGCTGAAAACTGGTTAACCTATTTTTGTAGCAAGATTTAGTTGACAGCCTTCTGCCACGCGCGTGGATTATACTATATGCAACAATATATATATAGCATCAACATGGTAAATTTTATATTATCCTCCCTAAAATAAAAAGGTAAATTACTCTTTATAATATATATATTAAAAGTGATTCACCAAAATGAGTTTTATAATATAAAAGAGATTTTTACAGATGCAATTGATGCACTTAAAGGTAAAAGAAAACTTATGATCTGTGATAATAGAAGAAGTCATAAAAATATTTGAAATGATTCTTTATATTTTCAAGTTATAAATATAGTTAAAGACATTGTTGTTGATAATGTCAAATACAATTTTTAAGGGATTGTAGATTTGGATTCTCATGAGATTAAAGACATTGTTGTCGATGAGGTGGAGATAATAGGATTTGCAAGATGAGGTGACAATTATTATGTATAAGAATTTAATCACTTTTATGGGACAAAAATTTTGTATATAGTGAATTTCGAAAGTGTTATCACCATACAGAAGAGAATGGATAGGAGGCACAGTAGAGATTCTTCGTCATAGACTAGTGGTGCTAAATTAAATTTAAATAATCACAAAAGAGGAAAAGAAAAATAAAGAACATATACATAATTATTATGATTAACATTCAATTTAATTATAATTATAGATACTATATAAATTACAGAGAGTAATTTACCTTTTATTTTATAGAAGACATAATAGCATTCACCTATTATTATTCGCTATTATTATTCATAGACTATACATATTCTTTTTCACATTTGATATATATATATACATACCCTATACATTAATACTGGTATGATTGTAAACATATACAATCCGAAGGATTTTTAACCGCCGCTATCTGCCGCTCCGATTTGTAGTGATAGCTAGCATGAAAAATCGTTATAATGTGAATAATAGTGGCCATGGTAATGTTGGTGCTGACCTTTAGATAAAAAATACAATGTCCTTGATTTTGCATGGTAGCTCCCCGTACTATAGTACTATATTCTCCAGTCATTGTTGGGTTTTATTTGGGGCACGAACCCCTCTTCCTTTGAAGTATCGAAAATTATCCTAAAGCAGAGGGTTTTGACCAAGTTAGCTTTAACCACAAATTAAGCATGTTGCTTCTATATACCTTAGGTTCGCATTAACGTAATAATTAGTTCGGACAATCACACGGGTCCCTGATAACATAAATTCCACCATATTAAGTTTAATTTACTGC
Organism: Arachis duranensis; assembly: GCF_000817695.3. NCBI lineage: Eukaryota > Viridiplantae > Streptophyta > Magnoliopsida > Fabales > Fabaceae > Arachis > Arachis duranensis. The sequence goes on along the minus strand of NC_029774.3, from coordinate 11,292,977 downwards.
TAACATAATATCAAGATAGGGAAACGAGACATCATATATCATACCTTTACGCATAAGCACGGTTCTGATAATGGTGCACACGAGCAAATTAAATTTAAGATATTTAAGTTTCATTATTAATTAACGGCTTTGCTGTTAATAATCATATCGTCGTCAAATTATTAGTAGGGCATGCAAATGTATTCATTACCTTTAAGCATAAGCACTGAGATTAACTATAGTCATAGCTGCACCATATATACCCTCCATTATTTGTACTCTAATATTTTGATTTCTGCTAATAAATTAAATATACCACCTATTTTCATCTTTCGCATTATTAATTGTAGATCAAACCAATCAGGTTTGGTTTTTTTTTTTTAACTAAAAACAAAGAGACTCGAATTTGCGACTTCTTAGATGAGTATAAAAAGACTATATTATGTCATTTAAACTATAACTTGTTGATAACCAGTCAGTTTAATTTAATAAAAAATTAGTTATTAGACCGATTCAGTTTAAAATAAATATTAATTGGTAACAAATTAATTAAATTAATAAAAAAGTCGGATTGAAGTAATTGGTTTAAAATAATAAATTATATTTTTGTTAATTATATCCAATTCAACTCCATGCACATGAATTTCTGAATGTTTAATTATTATTATGAAAAATAATAATGTAGACTAATATACGGATAGGGGAGTGTAGCTTACGCTCCTTATACGCTAGTGGGGGAAGAGGTATGATTAAGAAGAGAAAAGAATTAAGAATAGAAAAATAAGAATGATAGAGATATAGGTAAGAGATAGTCACATTCATTTGGGCAAACTTGGTTTTTACGATAAGTAGCTTTAACCATTCCCGTCGGCGTAGTCACCGGCCGTCAACCCTTTCTCTATAGTTACATACAGTGGGTGGCGTTGACAACCATGACGGTATATAAGTCCCATGCCTCAATCACCACCTACAAAATTTATTGCTAGCTTCCATCATCATCTATCACTTTCCTTCCTTCCTTCCAAGTTCAAATTAAATTTCAGCTAAGTAGTAGTAGTAGTAAGTGATTATTCTAGCTTGATGGGTTCTTCTAATAACGGTGGTGTGCCACCGGGGTTTCGATTTCATCCAACTGATGAGGAATTGCTTCATTACTACTTGAAGAAGAAGGTGTCGTTTCAGAAGTTTGACATGGATGTTATTAGAGAGGTCGACCTCAACAAGATGGAGCCTTGGGACTTGCAAGGTAATTAAATTAACTTAATGTAATTTTCTTTAATTCCCTTAAGCTAATAAGTAGGCCTTTTTTCTTTTAAGTTTTGAGCTTAATTCTTGCTTTATCTCCCGTTTTCGTTACTCAATTCATATTATTGATTTTTACTATATAATAAACTAGTATGATAATAAACAAGATGACATAACTTGCATTGATGGATTGTTTTCCAACACCGATCTATCTGCTGAAATTAATCTTGAAACGTAAATTTCTTAATTATTACTACATGGTGGATGAATGACAGGGTTTATTATGAGTTGTTGTAAGCTTATATGTTCGTGAATAAGATAATGGAATTAGTAGCCCATGGTGCATATATTATTTGACTTGTTTTGTTTAATTTGATGCATAACTGCCTCGTAGTATAAGTTGATATGAGGAGAATGTCACTCAAGTACCTAACTTGATGGAAAATCTATGATTTATCATACTCTTGGATTTGTTGGAGGTTCACGAATCGAATCTTGTGCACAATTACTAGGGCGGCATATATGTAGAGACATCATATATTTATATAGAAATACAAATGATGATGTATGCAGAAAGATGCAGAATAGGGTCAACACCACAAAACGAGTGGTATTTCTTCAGCCACAAGGATAGAAAGTACCCAACAGGGTCAAGGACAAACCGAGCAACGAACGCAGGGTTCTGGAAAGCCACGGGAAGAGACAAGTGCATAAGGAACACCTACAAGAAGATTGGGATGAGAAAGACACTAGTGTTCTACAAAGGTAGAGCCCCTCATGGCCAGAAGACTGATTGGATCATGCACGAGTACCGTCTTGAAGATTCCAATGATCCTCAAGCAAATGCCAACGTATGTATATCTAACTCATTTTCTCGTGAATTAAATGACTAGTTAGATATCTAACTATATATTATTGATATTGTTTTGTAGGAAGATGGGTGGGTGGTGTGCAGGGTGTTCAAGAAGAAGAACCTATTCAAGATTGGAAATGAAGGAGGTGGTGGCTCCACACACACCTCATCGGACCAGCAACTCAACAACTCAACGGCCACCAATGCTCGTTCCTTCATGCAAAGGGAAAACCACTACCTACTGCATCACCACCAACAACAGCAAAACCCTAGGAATGGGAACCCATCGTCTTCATCCTCAGGCTTTGATGAGCTCGATAAACCCGAACTCGGTCTCCATCACTATCCTCACATGCAAAACCCACACTATTCACTCTTCCATCACTCCCAACCACTTCTTCATCCCCAGGCCCACAAGCCCATCGTCTATGACTACTCTTATACACCCGCGCTTCCCTCAGACCCTCCTGTCACCGCTAAGCAGCTCATGACTAACCCTAGAGACTGCGATAGCGGTGGCAGCGAGAGTCTGAGGTACCAGCAGGTTTCCGAGCCTGGTATGGAGGTTGGATCATGTGAACAAGCCCAGGAAATGGGCGCCGCCGCGGCCGCAAGAGGAGGAGGAGAAGGAATGAATGAATGGGGTGTGCTTGATAGGCTTGTAACCGGGAACCTTGGAAATGAAGATTCAGCCAACAAAGGGATTAGGTTTGAAGATGCAAATCCACACCAGATTAACCAGCTTTCTTTGAGGGGAGAGATGGATTTCTGGGGCTATGGAAAACAATAACTTCCTCCATGATTGAAGATAAATAAGAGTTCGATCTTTGCCTCTAATTAACCATTTAATTAAATACGGGGAGAAACAAAGAAAGACATTTATATATATTTTGATACAGATTATTGAAGATTGTTATCTCTATGTTTTTATTTTTCGATTCGATATTATTGTTTGTTTAGTACCCATACAGTCAATTGGAAAATGCAGTTGCAATTGCATGCAAGTGCAATACATGGTTATTGATGTTAATTATAGTATTCACTATAAATATGTCCAGTCAAAGATTTAATTGTACTTTATGCAACTTGCATGACTTTTTTCTTAGCTTGGATCAACATTAATAACTTGGTACCAATATTCATTATTATTACAGAAGAAATACAATTAAACTGTATTTACATGAATTATTAAAAAGAAAAAATATATTTAATCATTTTACGTATACACTAAAAATCAATTATCAATTAATCACGAATATAAAAATATATATTTGATCTTTTTTGAAAAAGTTCATTATACTACTACAAATAATTTTAATTATTTTACTATGATATGATTGATCGTTTTAATGGTTGATTATTTAGTTAAAAAATATATAAATTAATATAAATATAAAATAATTAATTTAATTACTAATTTTTACTATATATTGAGAATTTTGTTTCGGTAAAGAGCATGTCAAATCTTTTAACAAAAAATGGTTTTTTCGGATATTAATAAAAAAGCATTTTATGAACAGACAAATTCAATTGAAAATTATTAGAATTGTCTTTAAATGAAAGATGCACGCGCATGTTCAATAAAAGTTTGTTTCTATAGAATGATTTATCTGAATCAAACTAAACCAACCAATTTTTTTTTCTATTACAACAATTGTTCTTTAAAGATAATAAAAATGGCAATTTTTTTGACTGAGTATATATTTGCGGAAATTTATCTGTCAAAAAATAAATATGGAAGGCATTTTGTTCTTGCGGATGATGGGACGAATATCCGTCTAATAATGAATAAGAAAATTACTTGTCTCATTTCTTAAGCTTGATAATCATTTTCCTTTTTGCAGGTTGAAAAGAATTCTAAGAACCCTATTCTGATATCTGGTTGTAAAGTTGCAGATGGCAATGGTCTTATGCTCGTAATGTTTTACTTTCTTTTGCCATGTGTGTGTGTGTCTATATATATATATATATAGATAGATAGATAGAGTTAAAAATTCTAATATTTTATCCTAGATTTTAGTTTCACTTCAAATTCATTCTCTCTCTCACTTAGCAGTCTTACTTTGATTTAGTTACCTCCTTCTTCCTCTGCCTTCAGCTGCTGCTTCTTGTCTCCAACAACAATGTTATTGTCGTTTTCTTCCCGCCTCGTCACCTCGCCAACCACTCCAAAATTTTCTGTTTTTCCACCGCTTACAAGTCTCATCTTTGATCACCGCCTCTCTCATTCATTCACATTGCAAATCACCGCACTCTCACTTATTGTCACCGCCTCATCGTCGCCGTCTCATTTAACAGTGTCACCGCCTCCTGTTTCATGCTCATTTATTATCATTGCAACCTCCTAATCAGTTTTTCTGGTTGTTGTCGCCTCCAACAACATCGTCACCACCATCAGCACAGTTGTAGTCGCCTCCAACATCTTCTTCGCCGCTCATCGTTGCTGCCTCCTGCAGCCTCGTCGTCGCCGCCACATTAATAAGTGCCTTTCTTTAATTAGTTTCTTTTGAGTTTTTTTATTTTCAACATTTGGGGTTTAGGATTTGTTCAATGTTTGAAATTGTTAATCTTTTGAGTTTGTATCTTTATTTGTGCAATTATTGTTGAATTTTTATTTATAAATTTAAAATTTGTTCAATTATTAATTTTCTGTATTTGAAATTGTTTAAAATTGTTAATCTTTCGAGTTTTATCTTTGTTTGGACAATTGTTATTGAATTTTTATTTGGAAATTTAGGATTTATTCAATTATTAATTTTCTGTGTTCAATTATTAATTTGTTAAATTTGTGGATATCTGTGGATATCTAAATTCCCGACAGATATGCGGGTGCCTGTTACCCGTATCAAGGACAGGACAGGAATGGGAGACAGATTATGGAGATGGGACGAGGGGGATATCAGGTATGTTCCCACCTCATTGGGACTCATTGTCATTCCTAAAAGATAAGTCGATTTTTTAGTTGAACCGTAACATAATAGATACCAATATTACCCTTATATTTTCCCATAAAATTTTTTAACTATCTTCATATATATAATTACCTTTTATAAACTCTAAACATCTTGATGAGATAATTTATTTACTTCAAAATAAAAAAATTTAAAATACTTTCTTATAAAAAAAATCTCAAATTCCTTTATCATTATTTTTAAAGGATAAATGACATAAACAAATCAATGGCTTCCAATATTATATTAATGTCTTAAAACAAAATAACTTACATATATGTCTCGTTTTAACAATACAAATATGTAAATTGAAGCTATTTAATTCGACTTACAAGAAGTCTATGTAAATCGAATCCGTCTTATTCGATTTAGCTAGTGTTATAACAAGTCTATATAAATCGAATCCATTTAATTAGATTTACTATATAAGGAGGAGTGTTCGTGACATAATTTAAAACAAGTTGTTTTGATTTACTTCATTTGATGCACCCAAACTAAATCGAATCTAATTGATTCGATTTACTAATACATGACTGCAACTGTATAAATTAAATTAAATTAATTTGATTTACTAAAGAATATATTCTATATAAATATAATTAGAACGTTAGGTGTTTATTAGAGTGGAATTCACCATGACTAGTAAAGATAATTTTTTAGTTTTTGTACACTACAGAGGGACGATTAAGAAAAAAATACGAGAGGAAATAAAATTTACTTAGCTTATAAGGATCCGTTGAGTGTCTTTATCAAATATTATACGAATTTTTTTTTAGTTTCAAAATACTATAAGCCAAAAACTGGGCTGCATGGCATGAGATGGACGGAGATGTTATTTTATAAAATTCTGATTTCTGTTGTTCGAGATGGGATAAAGTACGACTCCTTTGTAATAGACAGTGATGATGATTTGCAAGTTTTGTTTCACTGTTGTCATCAGTTTTTCGAGGTGAGAACCCATGAATTAATTACCAAGTTTGGGGATGTGGTCTCTAATTCAGGAGGATTGAATCGGAATCATCAATCAGTAATAATGACAACAACCTCTAATTCAACCCCTGTTGTTGCTTCTTCATCTGTATCTGTAATTGCACATGCGGCGGTTTTGGTGACATCTCCGTCTTTTGCAACTGATCTAATTAAACCGCGATGAAAATGGAGAAATAGGTGATAATCGATATTTCGGATACCATGAAAGATGTACTAAGTGATGACGATGATGTAGAGCTCGCCATGATTGATGAGGATATCAATGATGCTCTAGGGAGAAGTATTCTAGTCGAAAACTCAGCAATACCCCCGACACTTTTGACTTTAGACTTGGAGGCCATGACACAATGTAGGTTCCTGGATATAGAATCCGAATATGGGGCCTGAGATTCACAGGATAAAGCAAGTCTAGTTGAGTTTCAAGTTGATCAGTAATTTCAGAATAAAGAGAAAGTCGTCTTATGTGTCAAGACTTATAACATCTGTTGTGGGGTTGAGTATAGAATGCTAGAATCAGATCATGTCAAGTACTATGAAAAGTGTAAGGAGTTTGGAAACGGTTGCATATGATTGATTTGGATCACTCTTTGCCAGCAGAAGAATATTTGGGAGGTAAGACAATATAATGGACCTCACACATATTTGACCACGTCGATCTCTAGTGATCACAGGAAGCTTGATTGTCATGTGATATCTGCTTTCATCCTTCCTATAATCAGAGTTGATGCGGTTGTGTCGACCAATGTACTGCAGAATGCGACAGAAGTATATTTTGGATTTAGACCGATTTACAGGAGGGTTTGGTTGGCTAAGCAAAAAACTATTGTGCAGATTTATGGGAATTGAAAAGAGTCCTACAATGAATTGTCAATATGGGTATTTGGTGTCCAGATAACAAGCTAGGTAGTATTGTAATATAAAGACGAGTCCTGTTCGACTTGGAGGCCAGGTTGACGAGTCATCAACTTATTTCCACCAGCTTTTTTAGTTGTTCCCACTGTGTATCGATGTATTTAGACATTGTAAGCTGCTGATTAGTATTGATAGAACCCATTTCTAAGAAAACTTCTAGTCACTAGTCATTTTAACATTTATAATTTAAAAATTCTAACAAAATTTCTAATCACTACTCTAATTCACATTTGTAGTTTCAAAATTCTAACATAATTCTAAGTCATTACTCTAACTAACATTTATACCTAAGTTTAAAAATTTTAACTAACGATTTTAATCAAATACTCTAAGCAACTTAATATTACTAACATTTCTAATCTATCTTGAAGAAAAAAATTTCCTTTACTAACTTTTTCATTGATGCTACCAGCAATATGAACAATTCCATCCAAACAGTAGATACGATCGGAGTCATCTTCCATATCCGCAGTTTTAAATCTTGTCGTGTTGGGACCTCACTTTTCTCTCTCACATGGGTTGTTGGAAGAGGAGAAAATTGTGGTTGTAATTTGAAACAAGCTAATTCAAATTCTATATATATAGTATATGAAGACTAAATCAAATCTACTTAATTCGATTTACCTAAGGCTTCGTCAACTATAAATCGAATTCAATTTATTTGATTTATTATAGTCTATAAATCGAATTCAATTGTTTCAATTTATTATAGGTTGGGCTTCAGAAGAGTATTACTACTAAATCAAATCTACTTATTTCGATTTAGTACTGAGCTTAGTAATTCGAATCTAATTTATTCGATTTACATTGAGAAAGTATAAATCGAATTAATTGAATTCGATTTACATAGATATGGAAATAATAGATACATGTAACCAGCCTCACTTTAAGACATTTATGTAATTTTTTCCCTCAATTGATTTGTCTACGGGAATTACCCACTTTTGAAACTTATTGATAATAAAAAGAAAGAAAAGTATAAGAAACTAAATGTCTAACCAGGCAAAAGTTGAATAATTTAATTAATTATAATTATTAATAATTAATTTTAAATTTTTTAAATTCAAAATTTAAAAAATTTAAAACCGATTAAGTAAACCTAATTAAAACCTATAAAAACTTTCTTTTTTTCTCCCACATTAACTTACCCACCTCCAACAACCACACACACCCCTCTTTCTCACCGTCAGAGCCCTCTCTGCCCTTTTCATAAGAATACGACATTTTCGTCCAATCCAATTACTTGTCCATGGTGGATCTCTAGACACAACATGGTATCCTGCATTTGTGTATAATTTTGCGTACACCAAGATCATTCTTCATAAGCCAGAAGTGCAAGAAACTCATGACTCTACGGAATGGAAAGCTTGTCACACGCTTTCAACAATGCAGTAGCTATTTTCTTCCTCCTGTAGTCACCAGTTAATTAGTTTCAGAAATACACACCGTCAAATCAGTCAAATCACTATTCTATCACATCCAATCTCCCTTTGAATCGGTCAAATCGCGATTCCATCACATTCAATCGGTCTCTGCTTTGCACTTGATTCAGCTTCAGGAATTATTTAAGGAAGGAGTGGTGGAGCACGAATTGTTCTTGAATAGAGTACGAATTGTTCTTGAACAATTACAGAAATATAAAAAAATTCATTTAATATGAAAAAATATTCTAATACTTAACAAAAGAAATATTCAGTTATATTTTGACAAAAATAATTAGATATCTATAAAATTTAAAAAAAACTATGAAATTGTTAAAGAAATAAAAACATTCACATTTGTAATAAAAAAATTCAAAAAATATATAAAAGAACATCCATTTAGTATGAAAAGAAACATTCTGATCCTTAGCAGAAGAAACATCCATGTATATTAACTTATTTTTATTAAGATGAGTTTTGAGATCCAGCCCATTAAAAAATTGGCAGGTTGGATGAACCCCCTCTTGATTCCCTAATAGAATTGTAAAAAGAAATCATTTATTTTAAACTTGTCATGTATATCTCATTCACTTAATTATCTTGTTATACATATATACAAACAAAACATTTTAAAATTACATATAATTAAATTATGAAAATGTAATTATATAACATTCCAAATGCTTTAAAATTTTAAAATACTCTAACCAAACACAACCTTAAATCTTCTTCTTGTCATAGAGTTCCACACTGATAGTGGATATGCCAATCGGGATCTCTAAATAGAACAACAATGAGGGCAAGGATAGTCACTTTCACCATGAGGGATTGCGCATCAAGCTTCTTCCCAATAAGGAAAGAATTTAAAGAGAGCCAAAAAATTCTCATCCTCCTTTCTTTCACATATTCATCAAATGCTTCCTCTATGAGAGTATTATCTTCTACTTGCACTCTCTTATTAGCATCATTATTGTGCATCTTTTTTGCCAGGCATCTAGCTAGAACAATTGCATCTTCTATGGATGCTGCGCCACCCTGTGCAATGAATGGCCCTGTGCCGTGCATGGCGTCGCCGGCCACCGTCACTGTCCCTCTCCTGAAGTTGTCAAGAAGTAAGTCCCATGGGGGACGGTACTTCAAGTCCGTGAGATGCAACATGTTCATATCACAATTTCTTATCATCTCCGTTGTGTGTGCCGGGAAATCCTTCAGTGAATCCATTAAAGATTGTCTCATAAGAACTGGGTTTTTTGAAATGGTTGAATCTGTTTTTATGGGATCAAACATGATTATTAGTTCTCCTCCGATCCAAAATCGTCAAAATTGTTGTGTTATAACTTATAGGTAGGAGTCTTGAAATAGAAATTACAAAGACATGACAAAAGATAGAGCTAACCTAGAAGAGAAGTGTTGGGCGAGGAAGTTTTATAATTTGTAGTTATTAATTAGTTATTATTAGTATTTTTAATGGTGTAAGATTATATCTAATAGTATAAGATTGTTTACTTTTTTTTGTTTGTTAAGTGTCGGACAAATTTTAATAAAACTGTTAATTTCATAGACTTTCTCAACCTAGAAAATAGAAAAGTTATATTTTTGTTGGATAAAAAATTATTTTAGCCTTTATTATTTGGATTAAATTTTAATTATATTTTCAATATTAAAATATTTTATTTTTGTACAAAGAATTTTGAAATAAGATAAAATAAAATACTAAAAAAAATCAATTTCAATTATTAAAAATAAAATTAGAATTTAATCAAAATATTAAGACTAAAATAATTTTTTATTTTAAGTTTAATTCAATTATTTGTGTAGACCGAAAATTATTAGGTAAATATTATTATTCTTATAATAAGTACATTCTTATAATATATCTTTATTTTTGTTTTAATCGAATAATTAAATTGAGAAATAAAGGTTAATTGTTTTAAGAAAATATACAAAATAAACTTTTCAACTAATATTTCTCATATTTTTGAAATTCTTTTTTTCTTCTCTTAATTTTTACTCATTCACCTAATATTTGAAGCTTTCTTAAACAAACAAATGAAAAAAATTTAGTTATTTTGTATTCTAAAACATATTTAAATAATATAATAATAAAAATTATTTAGATTTTTATATAAAAAATATTTTTATATAAATTACTTTGATAAAATATTTTTTATAATACTCTTAAAATGAGTTCTTAAAATACATTAATAAGATCCAATAAAAAAATAGGGGCAGGGTGATTAGATGAAAGTAATGACCTTGATTAGTCCAGGGCCTTGTGACGAACCAGTAAACGAGGTTATAAGACACTGGAACCCTTCCAAGTCGAACTTGATCTTTGATTATCATAACAAACTCAGCACCAAATTGATGACCATCAGGATAATATGTGAAGCCTCGTGCAACGCAAGTTGAGAGGAGCAAGAACCTCACTGGCCGCAAACCAATCATGCTTGCAACTATAGAATTCACCCCGTCGCATCCAATAACAGCCTCCATGTAAAAACAGAGATACAATATAATGTTACTAATTGTAGTCACATAAATTTGTTACTTGTCAATTATCCTATTACACTTCTATTAGATATTAAGTAGATTGTAATTAAACCTTCATTTAGTCATGAGTTTAGAGAACTAAATTATAATTAAAATGATGATTAAATATTATTAAATTAATATTAAATTATTTGTGTAATTAATTTTATTGAAACTGACCAAGAAATAATAATTTAAGCCATATAATATGGCTCACACACACACTCAAGGTCCAATGTTCATTTGTTTTCACCTCAGATGCTTCTCATCTAAAACAAAAACGGGCCCTTAACAAGATAAAAGTATAAAAACAAATTGGCTCATAATCAAACAAAAGCCTATACAATGATCTATAACTAAAACTCACACTCATGAACTTGGTTTTCATTTCATTTAAATTCATTTCATTCGAACACTGTCACTCATCGAATCAAAATTCTCTCTTTTCTCTCATCTCATTCTTTTACATCACATCACTCTGAAACAAAAAAGAAAGATTGGGAAATTTTTGAAGTTAGGACACAATAAAGAACAAAAAACTAGTTTCTAAGAAGAAAAAGAAAACGGGCTATAACAAGAGGGAAGATCTCATCCAAGCAGAGAATCACAAAAAAAGATTTCTCCATTTGTGCTTCATCAAGAAATGTTAAAAAAATTCTCTGAGTTACAAGCACTGTTTTAAAAAATGAAGAAAATGAAGTCAATAGTATTCTACTGCTTATCAACAGTAAAGAAACAAATTTGGGGTTAAAGAAAAGATGCACGGCCCAGATTTAAGAAGCATGAAGAAAAAGGATGAAAGAGAAAGGTATGGTTGTATGTCACTCCTTCTGCTCTCTCTCTCTCTCTCTCACTTCTGTGAACGTCGCTGCTGATTCTGATCTTGGGAGAAGAAAAACCAACATGTGCTGAAGCAAGGTTTCAAGCCTAGGAAACTTCACTCTTCTATAATAAGGGTGAACGGCCAAAGATTGGGGCAAAGAGTGAGAGAACTAATTTCGGTTCCCATAGCTCACTGGGCTATTAATTTTTTTCCTTCATGGTTTCTATTTTGTAATTCTTTTTCTCAATTTAGTCTGTCTGAGTTTCATTGGTAAAAGATAAAATAGTGAGATTTGTAAGAAAAATAAATGAGTGAAAAAAGATAATGAGCTAGACTTAGAGAAAAAGTCTAAGTTATTTCAAAAATATTTTGTATGTATTTTTGTTTTGTGGTAATGATCTTGAAGAAATTCCCTTACAAGTTATTTCAAGTTCAAGTTAGGCTAGAATCTAGACTTATCCCAAATTGTATTGGGTAGATCCTAGGGAGAATTGGTGATTGTAATCTGTTGAAAAGATAGTGAAATTTCATCATTGTTGTGATGGAGACTGGATGTAGACTACATTGTATTGGATAGCTGAACTACGATATATTTGTGTGTTATTCTCTACTCTATTCTCTATTTTTGGTTCTACACTAAAGGAGACAAAAATAAAATATCTCTTGATTTTTCTATAAAACTTCACTTTTTTACAACTCTCCTTGCAAATAATTCTATTCTGCTTCTACTGCATTTGATTAAGCACCACAATGCAGAACTGATTTTTTTCCAAATTAAGCAAATACAGTTGCTAATATGATATCAGAAGAATATTCAAACTTTCTCTTTGTCCTTCTTTGATCTTTTCAATCCTTCTCCTCATTTCTTCTAATTCTTTCTTTAATCTTCTTTCTTCTCCATTCTCTTCTCTCCCACAGAGATTATTCTATTTCTTGCGTGTTCTTTATTTAATGGCGGCAATTGATGAAATCGATCCTTTCCTTCGATCAGCCGAACCTTGCACTGGTCTCGCAAGTCCTCACTGGAGATAACTTTCTTTCTTGAAAATGATGGATGGAAATGGCTCTCAATAGAAAGAATAAGCTCATATTCGTAGATGGTATGATTCTGCCATCGGAGGAAGATGATACAGCTTCACCGATCAAGGAAGCTAATGTGCAAGTTAAACAAGGGGGAGCAAATTGGGAAGCTAGTGTGCAAGTTAAACAAGTTGATATACAGTTTAAGGCAAGCATCAAGGTAATGGTTCACAAAATTCTCCACTGCACTAGTTGGAGCTAGATTCATCCAATCAAAATTTGATTATTCTTTATTTCATCGAGGCACAATTAAGAAACTTGTAATGGTATTGGTTTATGTTGATGACATCATAGTGGCAAGCAAAGATGAAGAAGCCATTACTCAAATACATCAAATACTGCAAAATCTAGTCAAACTCAAGGTACTAGGTCCTCTTAAGTATTTTCTTAGTTAAGAAATTGCAAGATCTAAAGAAGATATATCTCTTTCTCAAAGAAATTATGTCCGGTCCCTATTGGACGATATTGAATTCTCATATTGCAAACCTGTTTCATTGCCATTTGACCCTAATGTAAAATTGAATGCCTCAAATGGTGAATTGTTTGAGGATACAAGACATTATAGAAGGCTGATTATTGGTAGGCTGCTTTATCTCACTATATCTAGATCAAAGTGAATAAGCTCAGCCAATACATATCTACTCCAAAAACTACACATTTGGATGCGGTACACCATGTATTGCGCTACTTGAAAGCTGTTCTGGGCCAAAGATTGTTATTTTCATCATTATCATCTTTGACCATCAAGACTTATGGTAATGTTGATTGGGGAAGTTGTGGTGAAACAAAAAGGTCCACAACCAGTTATTGCGTTAGGTGATTTTTTGAAAATCTAAGAAACAGTCTCTCTCTCGAGAGGGAATTGGGGAAACACCGGGCGGGGTAGGACTCGTCAACTACAACCTCAAACCAAGTATCCTAGGGTTTGGAACCGAGAAGAGTATGTTAGATTGGAACAAGATTCTTTCACCGTCTTTGTGGATAGGCTACCGGGAGATATATCGAAGTAGGAATTGTTTCAATTGTTTTCATGGATGGGGAGGATCAATGACATCTATCTCTCAAGGAAAATGAGAAATGGTGATGTATACCTTTTTGCGCTCATCAGGTACACTACGAAGGGAGGGGCGGTCTCAGAAATGAATTCCATGCGGCTACGACGGAAAGGAGATTTTTGTAAGGGAGGCTAAGTACAGGAGGGATACCTCCAAGGGAAAGACTGCGGTAGACACCAGAGGTACGAGGAGGAATGCGATGGACAGTAGGGCTGATGATGGAAAATCCCCCGGACAGGATGAAGAGTAAGTATATGAAAGGAGGCGCGCAGATATTGGGAGGCTACTTGTGGGATTATTGGTAGCAAACCTTATTATCTTGTGGACGACGCATAGGCTTGTAATCATGTAGGGGACTCATCGGTAAAGAAAATCCGGGTCTCTGCGGATACCAGTAATTTGGATTGGCTAAATAGGAGTATTATTGGGATGACAACTTCTACTATAGATTTTTATTTGTTGACTGCAGCAGCTCGGACGAATTGGTCTAATGTGGTAAAGATTTGCGAGATGGAGACGTATAAAGCTTTATTAGTTTTTGATAGCCTTCGTAGTGTGGAATATGCTCTTGCTCTGAAACTGGATAGTCTTTTAACGTTCTTCAATAGTGTTAGACGGTGGAATGAGGCTGAACGATGTGATAAGAGAAGAGTTTTGCTGAAATGCGTTAGGGTCCCTTTACATGTTTGGTCAGATACTACATTCCGTATGATTGGTGAACAGTGGGGTGATGTGGTGTCATGTGATACTGCGATAATTTCTCTTATGTCATTTCGCGTGGGGCGTATGCTAATTGATACGTTTCGGCTTGACACCATTAGTGAAAGAATCCATCTCGTTGTAGGCACGGCTGGGTTCGATGTGGTGGTTAAGGAGGCGGGAAGTAATGCTTGGGCCTTACTGGGTTGTACGTTGAAGGAGGTCGTGGCCAGCAATCGTAGGCCCATGCTCGGCAGCGCCTATGATGTTGGGGAATGTAGTCACGTGCAGGTAGTGGGACGGGAAGCAGAGGCGGAGATGGTTGTCATGGTGGCAAGGGATGAAGAACAGCAGAAGGGCAGAATGGTAATACACCCAGAGATTTTGAATGAATGGAGTACCAAATTTTTGAATTCTAAAATGGCAACGACAACAATCAAGGGATTTAAAGAGACAACGGCTGACGGTGTAGGATTGCTACCTAATATTACGGAAGAAGATTCAGGTCGAACCTTATCCTGGGACTATGGAAGTTATTGTAGGGCTCCTGGGGCTGAGATCAACAGTACGTACAGGGAAAGTACAGCTGCGAGTGGGGCGCGGCGCGAATTGAATGACGTAGTAGGGTGCAGTGATGAATCTGGTGGGTCGAGTGCGGCAAAGACGCAGCATATTGATGGTGGCTTGGAGATGGCGAGGCTGAGAGGAGGGTCTCGTATGGGTTGGTGGGTCCTCTTGAGCTCGTCAACATGCAGAAGGGGGAACGGGGTTGTGATTTAGTAGGGGAGGGGATAAAGACAGGTTGCGGTCCGTACAAAAAATATTCGAAAAAGGTTCGACTGATTAAAGGATCGGACGGTTTGGAAGGCCAAGGTCTGGCAGTAATGGCAGAGGTAAAGGAGGATGGTGCAAGGGGAGAGCCAGAGGACCTGAGGGATGCAACACTGGATGCTGACAGTGATACCGGCACGGAAGAGTCTGCAAATAAACATGAGAATGACATGCAAGAGAACAGGAAGGCTTGGGACCTGGCAGTTGAATCTGGAGTGGTTCAGTACAACGAGGAAGATGATATTATGACAGTACTGCAGGCATAGAATGAGGCAATAGCCCGAAAGAAAAGATAAGCAAAGCAAAAGGAGAAAGCTAGAAGAATTCGCCCAAAAAATCGGAGTAAGGTGTGTATAGCTAGTTTTAAATGATTTTTAACTCTTGGAATGTTAGGGGGGTTAGCGGGAGTTGGAAAATTGAGTATGGTGAAAACCTTTAGGCGAAATTTTAATATACATATGCTAGGCCTGGTAGAAACTAAAAGAGAGGTAGTAACTAAATTTGATGTTGTGCAACTGTGGGAAAATGATGCGATAGGATGGGAGTATGTCGGGGTGGAAGGTGCTTCAGGCGGTCTATTGTTGATGTGGGACGAAACGGTTTTTAAGATAGGCAACTGTTATAAAGGGGATAGATGGTTGTGCATGGAGGGGGAGCTAATCAAGCGTAGTTTTCGTTGTGCTATTTGTTTAGTGTATGGTGCGCATACTAGGAATGAAAAGCTGGTTGTGTGGAAAGAGTTGAGCTTTTTATCTGGGTTATGTCAAGTCCCTTTTTGCTTTATGGGAGACTTTAATGAGGTTGTTAAAGTGGAAGAGCGAAAAGGGGCTACTACTTTGACGGGGTCAGCAGGGACTTTAAATCTTGGATTCAGGATATGAAACTAGTGGACTTAGACTTATCTGACCGCCTGTTTACCTGGTTCAGGGGCCAATCTTGTATCCGCATTGATAGAATGTTGGTTACTTTGGAATGGCTAGAAGAGTTTCCCGATACAAGGCTACGAGGTGGTCCAAGAGGGTTATCGGATCATTGCCCAGTGGTGATGGAAGCTGCAAGGGTCGGAAGGGGGCCGAGACCTTTTCGAAGTCTTGATTCATGGTTCACTCATGAAGGGTTCTTGAGGATGGTGAAGGAGGAGTGGAGAAGTCTAGGGGAGGTGCGGTTCCTGGACAAGTTAAAGGCCATGACGATTCCTTTGGGCAAATGGCATAGAGAGAATTTTGGGTCTATGAACATGAGGATTAAAAAGTTTAAGGAGGAGATCAAGAAAGTAGACGATATGGTCAGTAATGAAGTGCATGATGGAATCTTGGAAGCAAGAAGGAAGGCACTGGTCAGCTCTTGTAAGAGGTGGTATATCAGGAAGGAGGTACATTGGAAGCAGATGTCAAGATCCAGGCATGCAAAGGAGATGGACAAAAATACTCGGTACTTTCATAATTTAGCTTCAGCTCGAAGGAGGAACAATCGGATTGATGCTTTAATGACTCATGGAAGAGTAGTGAGGAATCAAGCCAGGATTAAGGTGGCTATAAGAGATTTCTACAAGGACTTGTACCAACAGGAGGTGTCACCTAACGTAGGCTTTCGGGATGGGTTAGTAATGCAGATAGATATGGAAGAGGCAACAGAACTGGAGTTGATGCCATCTGTTGAAGAGATAAAGGAGGCAGTATGGGATTGCGAGTCAACAAAAGCACCAGGAAGTGATGGATATAATATGAATTTCATCAAGAAGTGTTGGGAAGAAGTTAGGAAGGAGTTTACTGGAGTAGTCTTGGATTTTTTTCGGTCTTCTAGGTTACCTAGAGATTCGAATATCACTTGGGTGGTGTTGGCGCCGAAGTTTGTTGGGGCTAAAGAAATAAAAGACCTCAGGCAAATTAGTATAGTGGGTTGTGTGTATAAGGTCATATCTAAGGTATTGGTTCGGAGAATGAGGAAGGTCATGCCAGGGTTAGCAGGAGAGACACAAAGTTCATTTGTGAAGGGCAGGAAAATTCATGATGGGGCATTGATAGCCTGTGATACTGTACAGTGGTTGAAGGCTAGGAAGAAGAGAGCTGCGATTATTAAACTTGATTTTCAAAAGGCATACGACGGGGTCAAATGGAGCTTTGTGGATATTGTTTTGTAGAAGATGGGCTTCAGCCATATATGGAGGGGTTGGATTAAGGAGTGTGTCTGCTCTGCATCTATGTCGATTTTGATAAATGGGTCCCCCACTAAGCCTTTCAAGATGGAAAGGGGATTACGACAAGGAGATCCTTTATCGCCGTTTCTGTTTGTGCTAGTTGTTGATGTGCTACATAGGATGATCAGGGAGGCGGTGAGGAATGGCCGCATCTATCCACTTTTTGTTGGAAGGGATAACATTGAGCTGTCGCACTTACAGTTTGCAGATGATACCATTCTCTTCTGTCCTACTGAGGAAGAAACTATCAGGAACTACAAGTGATTGTTACGTTGCTTTAGGTTGATGTCGGGGTTGAGTATCAATTTTGAGAAGTCTAGCTTCATTCCGCTTAACAGTTATCGGCATTGGGCGTGTAAGATGTGTCAGTTGCTGGGATGCAAGGAGGAGTCTCTACCAGTCCGATATCTTGGCATTTCTCTTGGAGCAAACCCGAGGCTTGTGAAGACTTGAAAACTGGTGATTGATAAGGTGGAAAACAAGTTAAGTCTATGAAAAGCAAAGACCCTAAACAAAGCGAGTAAGCTGGTTCTTATTAAGTCTGTTCTGAATAGTTTGCCTATCTACTATCTTAGCCTATACAAGATGCCGAAGGCGGTAGCGGAGAAGTTGATCTCACTCCAAAGGCGCTTCTTGTGGAGTAAAGAGAAGGGGAGAAATGGGATACAACTAGTAAAATGGAAAGTGGTGATGGCTCCAAAAAAGCAGGTGGTTTGGGAATTGGAGACGCAGTAATTCGGAATACAGCTTTGCTCTTTAAGTGGTGGTGGAGGTTCTCGAAAGAGGATTGTCCCCTATGGAAGAAAGTCGTCTGCTCCTGTAATAACTCGAATCCAAATGAGATGCTGTGTGGTCAGCCTGTACCTACAAGGGGGTCTTTGGAAGGATATTTGCCCGTTACAAATCAGTGAGCTACATGTGAGAGAAAAAATGATCAGGGGTTTGTATATGGATGTAGAGAATGGCAAAATAGTACGATTCTGGGAGGATATCTGGTTACCTCACGGTGTTCTTAAAGAATTGTTTCCAAGGCTTTTCTCGGTCTCAAACTTCAAAGGTTTTGTTATTGGGAATTGCGAATTTTGGGATGGGTTAGAGTGGATATGGAATTTTCAATGGAGGAGAGAGCTTTTTCAGTGGGAGTTGGCACTAGTAAACCAATTCTATCAGGTTTTACAATCTATTAAGCTAACATCTGAGAGAGAGGACAGAGTGGTCTGAATTTGATAGATCTGGTATTTATTCGACTAACTCATTTGTGCAGGTGTTGCAGGAAGCGGTTCTCCCGGAGGAAATAACAAGCTATAGCTTCACAAGTGCAATTTGGAAGGGTTTCGTTCCACCAAGGATCGAGTTATTCTCTTGGTTTGTGTTGGTGGGGAGGGTGAATACTAAGGACAGACTGTGTAGACTAGGTGTAATTAACCCAAATGATCGTACATGTGTCTTATGTGGTAAGTCTGTGGAGTCTGCTTTTCATTTGTTTGCTGGTTGTGAGATTTCTTGGCAGGTGTGGTATGCTTGGCTATTCGTTCTTGAAAGGAAATGGATCATACCTGGTACACTCAAATAACACTTTGAAAGCTGGATGAATGCTGCAGCAAGAAAATGTGAGAGGAGGAGGTGAGTGATTGGCTTCTGGACAGTTTGGCTAGAATGGAATGATAGAATCTTCAAGAATCAAAGCTCACATGTGGTGGATATTATTAGTAGATCCTTCTTGCTCTCCGATGAGTGGAGTGGTGGTGAACCTTATGGTTGTTGATGGCAATGTCGAAGATAACTAGGGGTTGTCATGACTAGAGTTGTCGGATTGTTCTTTATTATTTTATATGCTCTACCTTGTTGTGTTGAGCTTTTTCCTTAAAAAAATGTTATTATTGAGGTTGTGTGGGTTACAAGGTTGCTCAAAGAGCTTGAAGTCAAAGTAGAGCTACCCAGTGGCGGAGTTTTGTATGGATAAGGGGCCATGGCCCCAAAGTTTTTGTAAAAATATTAGTAATTCTACTTTAAAGAAAATAAAATTAGCTTGTTTGATTAAATTGATATACTTTTAACTTATGTATCTGAGTTTCATTTTCATCTTCACCATTATTCTTTCAAACTTTTTATCCTATCCTATTTGACATAACAGATAGCATATCTTTAAATCAACAAGTGACATATCTTTAAATCAACGTTACAAATTAAATATCATTATAGAATTAACACTAAATTATATTTAGCTTCTCCTATAGTTTCATGTATTATTTTATTTTTAGAATAATAAAAAATATAATATAACTAGTATTAATATCAGTTATTAATAAAAAGTTATTATTTTATTTTTAAATCAACTTTACAAATTTAATGCCATTATAGTATAACACTGTTTATATTAATAAATTTTGATATTTTTATTTTATTAAAAATTTAAGACTTTGTTTTGTTGTATTATATTATTTAATTTGTAATAAAAATAATTAATCTTGAGACTTTTGAAAGATAAATATTATCAAAAATAAAATTAATTTTTTAATCTAAACAAAACTTTTTATTAATCAAAATCAGAATTATTTTTTATTAATCTTAATCATATATAATTTATTTTAATATAAATATTATTATATAATTTTTTATTAAGATTTTTGGTTTTCCAAACAAATTTTTTAAGCTCCACCACTGGAGCTACTGTTCATTTTTTGTGATAGCAAGGCAGTCATATATATTGCTGAGAATTCTACGTTCTATGAGTGCACAAAATATATCAAAATAGATTGTCACTTCACACGAAAAAGAATTTAGGATGGCACAATAAAATTGATTCATGTGAAATAGGCTCATCAAGTTGCAGATCTTTTAACGAAGTCTGTCCAACCAACTTTATTCAAGTTTTTAATCAACAAGTTGTGAATTATTAATATTTTTTTTTTCAACTTGAGGAGGAGTATTAGATATTAAGTAGATTGTAATTAAACCTTCATTTTGTCATTTAATTTAGTTTTAGTGTTGTTAGCTATATTTAGAAGTTAGTAAATGCTTAGTTGATCAACCAACAATTAGCTGAGTCATCATCCCATTATTTATGTATATATATCAGACTAAGCACGACAATGCAGCACTGATTTTTTTTCCCAAATTGAGTAAGTATAGTTGCTAATAACTTCCATTTTCAACTTCTCCAAATATAAAGTGTAGTTAATTTTGTTAGGTGACTATGACTTTTTTCACTAACGTAATACTTAACGAAGGGGTGGTCAATGATAATTTATGTATGAATACTTTTGGTCAATTTGTATACGCATGCATATGTAGAAATTGATAACACGTCTAAAATTCGAAACCTGCTTAATTTATGTTTTTATTTCAGTGTTTTTTGTTTTTAAAATTTTATAAAAAATATTAAAAATAATAAAATTTTATTTTTTAATTTTATCTTTATTTTATTTTATTCTCTACAGAATTTTAAAATTAAAAATAATAAAAATATAAATCAAACAAATCCAATTTAATATGTTGGTTAATTATTGACAAAAATTTATTAACATGCAATTTTGTATCTTTTATCATTATACATACATACTATGATTTTTAAATTTTAAATAAGGATCGTGAAAAGTCAAAGTTAAAGTCAAAGTCAAAGAAAGTTATAAATATATACCTTGGCTTGAAGGATTGTACCATTGCTAAGCATAAGGTGTTGAAAATGTGTGACAGGATCTAATTTAATGGAAAGCACTTGACAGCTCGTGCGTATAGTTCCTACCGGCAAGTTATTGGCCATGGCTTTGATTAGATCAGCACGCTTTAAACACCGAAATTCTTTACTAGTCCTGTTTATTAACAACAAATTTATTTTGATCTTATTAGATAATTTTATCAACGCGTTTGTAATTTTCATAGGTAAAAATATTGTTTTTTCCCATATATAATCATGTTAATCAAGACTACTCTGCTTTCTGTTACTAATTTTGAGTACACAACTCAACTCACCCCAAAGGTGTTTCCTTTTCCTCTTCTGCCTCGCTAAGCAATATCGTTTTCCCCCTGAAATTATACGTATATATTTAGTGAGTTGATCAATCAGCTGAGTACTAGCACTTTTAGTATATATATGTATAATTTTCTTTGGATTTATTTTGGTACAATTTGAAATCTTCAAAAATAAAAATATATATACTCAGCAATTTGATGGTCGTGGCGATGACCAATAACAAGTTAGACCATTCCTCGTCATTCCAAAATAATCCTGGGTTTGAGTTTAATTTAGCTAAGAATCTTGCTAAGAATATTGATCAAGAAAATCATAAATAAATTTTTAATTACTATAATATTAAATTATTAAAAAATTTCTTTTTATATTCGTTAAATACTATTTCTAAATTCTAAATATTTAAAAAAATAAATTTAAAAATAATTTTATAATAAAATATAACTAATATTAATTAATTAAAAATTAATTATCTAAACTTAGTCATACTTGTCAATTACCCCCAAAAGGCCAAAACGCCTGCTCTTAATATTTATTTTTAGTATAAAATTTGTTGATTGATGATATTTTTTCAAGGCATGCATATAGGACATATGTTTATTCATTTGTATTATAAAGCGATGAATTAGAAAAAATATATACATATTGATGAAAACTCACATGTAGTTATTTTCATGTAAAAATAATAATAAAAAATTATTAAATATTAATTTAATTAAATTTGTTAAAATTATTTAATAATTTTCAACTATCAACGTTATGTAAAAATAATTATACGCGAGTTTTGATTACACATACATACCGTTGTATTGGAATGGCAGTGTGTCTAAGAGATGAAGCAACGCCAAGCTGATCAAGTGCATGCCAGCCATTTGCCTGCATAATTATAGCTGCTCCTGTAGCTCGCAACTTGTCTGATCTCTCTAACACCAAACTCCTGATTCCCTTCCTGCATGTAGTTAATAATAATTAAATTAAAGGTCATGAAATAAAGATCATTTAAGTTTATTATTAGGGGTGGACAATAACCTATGAAGGGCAAGTGCTGTTGCAAGCCCGCATATACCACCTCCTATTATCACAATCTCAGCATCTTCTGCACTATTCTCCATCTTCTTTGCGTTTTTCAAGTTAAGAGAGATAATAGAGCAAGATCGATCTTTTAGATATATATATACTTGTAGAGTAGTTCATATGAGGAATTTGTGTGACTCGTCAACTGTGTACTACATATGTTAACTAAGGATAACTAAGTTTGGCGATTTCTTTAGTTAAGCGAATTGGTCTCAACAACAACTAACCAATATACTTTGCATGCATCTTGGGCAAATGGGTAAATACAATTTATTTAACATGCTTTAAAGATGGAGAGCAAATAAATTCAACAATGTAGCGGATCATTTTTCCCTCATAATTAATTAAGTCTATCTCATCTCGTTCAATAGGTATTGCTATATAAAAAAGTATAAGTAGATAATAAAAATATTAGATAATATGAATAATGAATATATCATATGTTTAATTCACTAGATGTCTAATATTAAGATTTAGGTGAATAATTTATGGTGTATTGTATTTTTATTTTATTGGGCTAATTTTAAAGCCAACATTCACATTATTTACAAAAGTCATTGTCTATCAAACAAAATTCTTGTTATATACCTACCGCACCGTACCTTTTTGCGGGATTCAGACTTAAAAAAAGAACTACGTGTTAAATTTTGAACATATATTTCTTGTCTTCTTTATCAAAAAATAAAAATTATATAAAAAAATTAACAGATCAAGCCTTAATTATGTTATAAAATTATTTATTCTAAAAAATTAAACAAATAAAAAAAGTACATAAATAGTTATAATTTATATCTCTAATGTATTTTTTTTTTTTTGCATAAGAGAGCCTTTAGAATTTGTATGAATTTTTGCATAAATTTTATTTCTCTTTCTTTGCTTGTGTTATGCTGAATTTTTTTTGTTTGAGATTAATAAGAATCGAATTCTAAATTTTTTGTTTATAGAAACTCTGATACTATATTATAATATTTTTTAAAAAAAAAATTTAAATTAATAAAAGAAGACATATAAATAGTTATATTTTTAATAAATTAAAAATATGTATGAATAAGGGTGTCCCACTAATATTTTTATATAATTTTATTGAAATGTATATATTTAAAATGTATAAAAATAAAAACACATGCAAACTATATTTCTATTGTTTTGACGCAAGAAAGATTTCAGTCATATATATAATTAAAAAACACTTACAAATAGTAGAAACAATATTGAATTTAAATATAAAGAAGAAAATAAATATTCTTTATATATACCAAACTATAGGTTAAAAATGAGTATAAAATTAGATTGCAAAACATCTTAATAAATAAAAATTGAAATAAATCCGAATCTTTTTAATTTTTAGATCTACCAAAATGTGATGCGACATTATGAGATATATTTTTTTTTTTACTCTGAATAGACTTGAACACTTTTTCGATATGAAAATTTTTCATAGATAAATTTTTTTCTCGATGTATTGTCCTCCCAAATTCAAAATATTTATGTCATCATACCTAAGTCACCCATAAAAAAAGTAGAAACACTACAAAAGAAAAGAAATACATAAGAATGTAAGAGAAGTGACACTGTAAAAATAGAAATTAGAGCAAGAATTGAATTGAACTAAAAAAAATTTTCTGATATATCAAGTGTAATTATTTTGAATTGGTGTTATTTACAGAGAAGAGCAGTATATATAAGCACAATCACAACACACATGAAACTAAATATCTTAAACCGTCCTTTTCTCTCTTTTTGGAATCTTGATCTTCTCTATCTCTCATTCCCCCTTCTTCATTCCTTTTAAACAAACTCAAATTTTCTCCCTTTTTTTTAATCTCTTCCTTCATTCTACTCTCTTGGTTCTAAGATTTTCATCCTAACTACAATACCATTAAATTTACTTTTTTCATCTTATTTTCCTTTCCTTTTCTACTCTATTTTTATTTTTTCAAATTTCATTTTTCAAATTTTCAAATCATAGAGTTTCAATTTAATGAGTGAATAAAGCATTCAATTTTTTAGTTTAAGTTATTATTAAAACTTCAAGATAATTCTTTGACTCAATAATTAGCTGTATCTCTAATTTTATCATCCCTATGCTTGGGTATATATACTTAAATCCAAAATTAGGGTTATTAGGTTAAGAAATTTGGGACTTTTGTCAAATTGAGTAAGATTATATTAATTACAAATATTAGTAGCTCACAAATATTATTATTGTCATATTTCTAGAGTTGTAGAATTACTGGACATCATTTGATAGCTCGTTACACGCTCAGAGTTAGTTTTGATTCTGTGAAACCAAGTTGTGAGTAGATATTATGTCTATAATTATTTTTAAGTATATTATTATCAATATTTGAATTGAATCATTATTTTTAGCATTTGAAAATATTTAATTGTTGTGATTTTTGAATTATTGGAATGAATATTGATTTGTGAAAAACTTATAATTTATAAAAATACACACGAAACGATATCCATATTTTTATTTGACTTTGTTAAATTTTAATTAAATTTTAATATGCATTCTTATATATTATGAAAAAGTAATATGTTACAAGCATTAGAGATTTGTTATAAGTGATTTAGTTTAGATTGGTTTGGGAGACTCTACCTAAAAAACCGTAGTTAACGGCGATTATGACGTTAGCTTAGATGCATCTAACAGCTAGCAGAGACATTGCTAGCCTAACGTATAAACCACACATTGGATCTGTTATACCGTACGAGCACACTAGAGGAAAGGACTACCCTTAGAGGTGGAGCCGTCCAACTGTGTGGCATTCAATTTGATTTGACTTCTGGAATAAGAACTCCTATTTCAATTCATTTATTTAATTACTTATTTATTTATTTGCGTATTTACCTAATATGAATTTCTTATAGCCGAAAGGAATTATAACTTTCAAAGTAAAATTTGTATCGTCTTATGTGGATTATAGATATAATGTTTGCTTACTGAGTTGTAAAACTCACCCTATCATAATGTGTCAATTCAGGTTCTATTTCACCCATCGTACAGTAGGTCTTAGTCATTTGATGAGTCTTTCTTCTATCCAAGGGTTATATTTATATATAACGGAACATTTGCACAAAAATCTAGATTATGTCAATGTTTTATATGTCACAGTTAGAGTTCTCATGTGGATTATGTTATTTTGAATCTCTGAGTGTTTAGATAGTAATTATATTTTGGTTACGTAAGATTTATAGGATCAACTATATGTCTTAGTTATCAACTTAATATATATGATGCGACTTTTGACATGTTTAGTTGTGGATATATTTAAAATATATTGTTGTAGTTAGAAATAGATTTTTATTGATACAAGAAAATAATACTCAATTGACAAGGTTTTAGAAATAAAAGAGATTCTGTCAGTTTTTCTATAAATTTATTTAGTTAGCTTGCTGAGGGACTTGTTTTTCAAGCACCAATCATGGCTTGATTCGGGTCATGACAACTGCACTAAGGTTGTCACAGTAGATAGTAGGAGAGAAGGAACAATGCACTGAAAGTTTATGAAAACAGTTTCTGTATCCATAGCAATTCTACTTCTGTATATTAGCTAAGTAGCGATATTCTATTTCTATAGAGGAACGGCTAACTGTTCTTTGTTTGCGGTTAGACAAAAAAAATAGAAACTGTTATCAAAGAACACACAATATTCACTGGCTTGAGCATCTATCATCCAAATCGCTTGCCTAATCCCCATATGAAAAAGCAATAAGCCTAGAGTCAGAATTAAATGTCAAAGATTAAATCATGTGAGGTAGCAGCTGAAAGGTATCTTAAGATCCTTTTGACTACAAGCCAATGTTAAGTCAGGGGTTGTTGCATGAATTGGCAAACTCTATTTACTGCAAAAGCTATTTTTGGATGTGTCAATGTAGCATATTGCAAGTAGGAACAGGTTTACATTGTGGCATATCAACCCTATTAAGTAAGTCATAGATGTGTTTAGCTTGGAAAATATGCAAAGAAGATGATGATAAGAAATTAAACTCAAGTCCTAAAAAATAATGCAAAGTACCAAGGTCTTTAAGAAAAAATAATGCATTAAGTTCAACAATAAGTTTCTCACTTTCACTAGGATTGTCACCCGTAAAGACAATGTCATCAACATAGGCCAAAAGAAAAAGTTTAGAAGTGGATGAAAACCTAATGAAAGGAAAAGGGTCAGCCTTAGTACTTTAAAAACTAAACCTATATATAAAGTCTCACTGAGTTTAGTGAACCAAGTACATGGTACTTGTTTTAATCCATAAATTGCTCTATTCAACCTGTATACATCAACAGAATTAGAACTTACAAATTCTTATGGTTGTTACATTAAAACAGTTTCAATTAATTCACCATTTTAAAAAGTGTTATTAAAGTTAAATTGGTGTAAAATCCATTTATTAGTTAAGGCTATAGATAAAACCATTCGAATAGTGGATGGTTTTATCACAGGGCTAAATATTTGAGAGAATTCAACACCCTCAGTTTGATGACATCCTTTAGCCACAAGCTTGGCTTTGTACTTTTTGATTGAATTATCAGGACCTCTTTTAATGGCAAAGACCCATTTTAATCCAATCACATTGTCATTTAGTTTTGGAGGAACCAAACTCCATGTTTGATTCTGTAT
Organism: Arachis duranensis; assembly: GCF_000817695.3. Taxonomy (NCBI): domain Eukaryota; kingdom Viridiplantae; phylum Streptophyta; class Magnoliopsida; order Fabales; family Fabaceae; genus Arachis; species Arachis duranensis. The sequence goes on along the minus strand of NC_029774.3, from coordinate 11,265,740 downwards.
TAAGGCAGAATACTCCTCTTTTATAGTTGAAAACCAGTGTGGACAATTTAGAGCTTGTTTCACAATAGTAGAAATGTTAACTATATCAATTTCAGCCACAAAATGAATAAGAAGGAGTTGGTAAAGACTGCAGAGGTTGAGGTGAGGCCTCTGATATAGTAGAATTAGAAATGATGAACATGTAATAAGAGGACAAGGAATGTGAGGTAAAGTAGGAGGGGGTACGGCATTAATAATAGAAGAGTCATATAGAATAGAAGAGGAATATGCTAAAAGAGAATTAGAAAATAAAGAAGTAAAGGAAAAATTATATTCATAAAAGCCAATGTTTCTAACAACGTAAATTTTTCCTTTTGGACTAAGACATTTAAAACCTTTTGATTGAAAAGCATAGCCAAGATAACACAGATTTATAATATTTGTAATCAAACTTAGCAATGTTATAGGGTAAGTGTGGATAACAAGCACAACTAAAGACCCTAAAGGTAGTATAATCTGGCTTTTTATGAGGTGACATTATTTCATAGAGTAATTCACAATTAAATCATTTGAGGATTAAAATTACACCAATATCCTAAAGTGAATTAACTTATATGTATGTTCTAAAATAAATCTATGTAAATCGAATTATCTAAATTTGATTTATGCATTTTTAATGTAAATCGAATCTAATTAATTTGATTTTTTTTTGTGACCTGATTAATTTGATTTAGTATTTGATATAAATTATTGACATTTTTTACTTTTAAGTTAATTGTGTTAACTTTAAAACATAAATGTCAATAAAAAAATATCCTAATTTAAATTCAAATAAAATATCAAAAAAATTAAAACGAATAAAAACAAAAATCTAATTTTTGTATTTTAGTTCAAATTCTAGAAAATCTACATTTTTATAAACTTATAAATGTAAAATGAAACATTAGACAATTTCTAAAAATTCATTAAAAAACATCATTTGACTCATTAGCATCTAAAAAATTATTACCATAACTTTTGATGTTAAAAAAATTAATATAAAGTATAGTCCTCCAAAATGGCATAGGAGTTGAAACTTTAATTTTTTCGAAGGCAGAAGTTACAGATAGTTATACAATATAATGACCAATTATATTTATATAGTATGTAATTTGAAAATTAATTGAAATATTATATCAATTAAATTATCATTTAATTTATAAAATTAAATATAAAACTTATGCTACTATGATTTTATGCTTTGAAAAATTCAAGTTTAAGTTAGAAGTACCGTCATCAAAATAATAAATTCTATACTTAATTTCAAATCTTAAATGATAATTTAATTGATATAGTATTTTAATTATTTTTCATATTATATATTGTATAAATATAGTTAATCATTATATATTGTATAACTATCTGTTACTTCTGATTCTAAAAAAATTTAAATTTTAACTCCTATGCCACTTTAGATAACTAATTTTATGTTATTTTTTAAATACTAATGAGTCAAATGATCATTTTTAATAAATTTTTAAAAATTATTTAATTTTTTGTTTTATATTTACAAGTTTATAAAAATATAAATTTTTAAAAATTTAAACTAAAATACAGAAGTTAAATTTCTATTCTATTTATTTAATTTTTTTATATTTTAGTTGAATCCAAATAGAAAAGTTTATATTTTATTTGGATTCAAATAGGAAGTATTTCCTTAATGACATTTATATTTTTAAGTTAAAAATAAAAATTTTTAATATTAAAATATTACAAATAATTAGTATTTGTCTTAATCAATTTGAGTTTGTTAAGTGATCATCTCACTTGTCAGCTTAAACAACTATTAGGAGTTAGAATCGCGCCTTGTGTATATAGCAATCCATTGGCTAGCGATAAACCCTTAATAAATAGAGTATCAATACGTGGTTAGACTTGGCAGGAATTTTTGAATACGCAGGTACCCGACCCGTCCATACCCGGATGAAAAGGGTAATAACTTGACCCGAGTCGGGGCAGATTTTGCTCAAGACAGGGTATGGACGGGTTTAGAGTGTACACGCCCCGAATATATACATATAAACACTTTTTAGAAATTAGAATTTGCCTCACATCACACATAATTCATAGCTTCGGTCTATACTTTATAGCCATGCAAGATAAACTCAATCATCCTCATCTAAAATCTTCTTCTTTTCGACTTCTTCACAAAAAAACCGCATAACTCCTGTCATGTTATTGCTGAGTCCTTCATCGCTTACCTATTCACAACTCCCATCTTCCTTCACAGCCAAAGACGGACTCACGTTTAATATAGAGAGGGCATTTGCCCCACAAATTTAAAAAAAAAAGTAATACTTATATACATATATACCACTTATTATATTATATTTGTCTCAAAATAAAATATAAATAGTTCTTTTGTATTTTATGTTAAAAAATATTTTGTTAAACTTAACACATAATAATAATTATATTGTTAAATTTGATTTAGTATAAAAAATAAATAAATACATTCAAAAATTAGTGATAATTAATTATATTATATTAGTTAATTAATTAATAACTAAATTAAAATTTAATTTTTTTAATTAAATACAACTTAAATTATTAGTGTTTTTTAAAAATTGTTTAAGATAAAAAATATATTATCTATGTATTAATATACTGTAATTATTTTGGTTAAAAAATTTATTTATACTATAAAAATTATAATAAGTAGATTTGACAATTAAGTAAAATAATTGTTTAAAAATATATATAAAAAAATAATATTTAGTCATGTTAAAAATAAAAAAGTCCTTATAAATATTTTTTTGTTATTTTAAATATTATACTATGTGTATGAAATTATATTTTTATTATTTTAGATATTATAATAATGATTGTGTGTATATTTCTAGTTCTTATCAATATGTATTAGATACTTCTAATTTTAAATTTTGAATATATCTAAACCAATTTAGATTGATCAAGTGATCAACTTAGTCGTCCGCTTAAATAAGTATTGAGGGTTCGAATTCTGTCTCATATGTATAGCAACTCATTGCCGGCCAATTGTAGATTCTTAAATGGAATTCAAATTCATGACGGATTAGTCCTTAACTTGATGAATATCGTGGGAAGCAAAAAAATATCTATACCTAAATTTTATTATATTTTTGTCCCCATTACTAAATTTTTCTGGGTCCGTCACTGTTCACAGCTTATGTCATCATCGCTGCTCATCCCGTTACCGTCATTGTTGAGCCCGTCGCCACCATTCTCCTGCCGAGTTTCTTTTCTCTAGGTAAATTTCTATCTCTCTCTCTCTTTCTCTCTCTCTCATTGTGAGTCTGTTAAGTTCTTCTCTTCTTCTTCTACAGACTCATCACTTAGTCACCTTCGCTATGTCCGGATATTACCGTTGCAGTTTCATCTGAGTCTGTCACCGAATAAAATAGAATTTTTATTCAAGTTAAAAATAGACATGCATGAGATCATTTTTGCATGTAATTTCTGAATTTTCTCATCTAAATTTGATCTATGTGGTTGAGTATTTTAGTATGGGATCATCGTAGTTTTGTTGTGACACTAATGTGATAAAAGTTTCGGTAATTTCATAACTAATATATGAGATAGACCAGATTATTAAAGTAACAAGAGAAATAACATTCAGATTTACGCGTAAAATTTATAAGAGGTTATCTCAGAAAAATATATATTTATAACCCAAGTCGAAGATTGTTAGGAAATTATTATTTCTTAATATATTTATGGATGATACATATATTAATTATAATCGTAAATTAAGTAATTTCACATTAAATGACTTATATAATGGTGATCTCATTTATTGTCATAAATGTTAAATTAAATAAGTCATGATTACTTTTGATTTGGATAAATGAGATTAAAATCATAGATACTATTTTATTTGAATTTTAGGATTTAATGAGTGTCACACTCAAATATAAATAATGACTTTAGAATTTTGGTCTCCAACACATCAAACTCGCCTTCATAGCTCTTTTCCCACAGTAAAATTGTGATTCAGCCCTATAAAAAATACATAAGGTTTTGATTGACGAAAATCAAAGAACCACAAGAGCCAAGCTCTCTGATCTCAATCATACTCTCGAATGAAGAGACGTTTCCGCGCTATTAGTTATATTTTTTAATGATTTAACGTGGATGATCTTGAGGTTGAGAAATCCTAAAATTTTCAGCTAAAATAAAAATTTTATTCAATCAAATGATAATAAATAATTTTATTGAATTAAATTATATTAATGTGATCAATGAATGATAAAGAATGTTAGAAAAATAAATAAATAAATAATATTTTATGAGTATAGAAATATTAAATTTTCATTTCAATTTACTTTTTTAATCGATATTAAATTGTCATTTCAATTTACTTTTTTAATCAACGATAATAAATATTTTGAATTAATTAAATTTTTACAAAAAATTATATACCTAAAATTCTTTCATTTTTTCAAAAATCTTTTGAAAATACAATGGTTCAATGAGAGGTTGACTATTGAGAATTGAATATAATATTTTTAAATTCGTATTTTCAATAAAAAGATGTACTTAGTTCTATCCTTCCTAAATAATTCTATATTCACTATTACTTATCCATCTAAATAATTCTAACATTGATAGAATATTATTTTTAGATGCAAAAAATTTAAAATATATTTATTCTATTTCAAAAATTAATATTCCTATTTAACTTTGAATTCCAACTAATATGACAAAAAATTTATATTTTTTAGTTAAAAAATTAAAGTAAAATATCTATAAGTATATTTTTGTGCTTTAGCTTTAGATTTTTCAAAAAAAATTTGGTAAGTTAATAGAATCAAATCATATTTCTATAACATATATAAGAATGTATATTACACATAAATAAAAAAATTGGTCTCAAAATTCGTCCGAAAAAATCCTATTTCTAAAATAATAAAATAATAATAATCTATCATAATCTTAATCTCTTAATATAATTAATGAATAATAATATAATTAGTCTACCATAATATTAATATAATCTTTTAATATAATTAATTTTAATTAAATAATCAAATGAATTGAATATAAATATGTCTAATCTAATCGTATAAAAAATAATAAATTTTTTACAATTAGACATATTATATATTATTATTATTAGTGACATATAAATATTAAAATTATATTAATACATTAATAGAAATATATTATTATAATAAAAAATTGCAAGAATTAAAATAATTGAAATTTATTAACTTTAATTAATTAAATTAGCATAAAATAAGAAAGAGATGATTAATCAGATTAAATAAATTAAAAAAAATATTACTGAACAAAATAAATATCACAATAATTATATTACTAATTGAACAATAATTTATTTAAGCAATTCAAATTTTTATTAAAAATAAAAAACTAATGATTATCAATGAATAAAAATAAATAGGATATAATACATTAAAGTTAAAAATAAAAATGTCAATAATTTATATCAATACTAAAGCGATTTACATATATATACTACAAAAGTAGTAAATTGAATTAACCATCGATTTATTATTAACGTAGCATATATATTTATTATTAACACAGCATATATAGTAAATCGAATCAAATTGATTTAATTATGAAAAAATATAAATCGAATTTAGTTGATTCGATTTACATAAATATAAAGTCAAACATAAACTATTTTGTTTTAGAATATTTGTATACTATTAATTTTCTTTTTCTTTTTTTTTTTTGAAAAAATAGCTCTAACACCTCAAGTGGAGGTACGAAGACAACAAGCAGGACCAGCAAAAATCATATAGAAAAAGAAAAGAAACTACCCAACACAAAGAACACTAAACTTAAAATTGACCGAGACCCAAACAGTGCATCACATGTCATTGATCAATATATTTATTACTCCATTACACAACTGTGACACGGCGGTCTATGACTACATGCCAGTTAAAACACCTAGGAACTGTTTCAAGTCACTTACCAATATCTTAGGACCATTGAGTTTTGCTTGTCAAAGTTTGCAAAACCATCCCCCTCCTCCTCTCTTTTTCCACTTCCTGCTCGTCTTTCTTTTTCTCTCTTTCTTTTTTCTCCTCTCAATTCAATTAAAACAGACTTCTAATTGTTGATCTCTTTCTTTTGACTTTATACATATTTACAGAAATTCTATCTATTGTTCTGCAACTGAAATATCACAAATTTTACAATTCAAATTGCCTGCGGGGTATAGTTATCGGTATTAAACCTCTAATCAAAAGGGTCAATTCGAGGATCATGTTCGCTTGCCATGGCCATTCCAGTGCAGAGACATGTTGGACACATAACCTGAAACCAGATATTACCGCGACAGTTATCCAACAATTTACAACATGACCAGATATTATCCTTATCAAAATGTACAACATCAATCCTTAGGTATGTAGATTGTGGCAGTTTTTGAATATATCAATGAATGTCATCTAAAAAAAGATGAAGTTCAATGCTTTTAAATGACTAACCTTGCCAGATCCTGAACAATTAGAACATCTCTCAGTTTTTGGTGGCGATAAAGGCTGGTCTCGACTATTGACCGTGGAGACTGGTTCAATCAGAACCAGGGCTCCTGTGCTTGAACAGCGGGCACATGCAAGATATCCTGATAAAGAGCAAATAAATAACAGGTAACGTCAACTACCTCAGCTAATTTCACCATATAAATTAATTTTTAAAATTTTCGCATGACCCATTTTATATCTGATATAGTTCCTCCACTTTCTGCTTTATGTTTTAACAAGGACTTCAAGTGGGCATTTTATACAGTCAAGTGGGCATTTTATACAGCAATAATCCCCTGCAACTGAGTTATGAATGAAAGTATAATGTTCAATTTGACATCTACAAAGTAGACAATCCATCATATAGTCACAAAAACCTATCCAGATTCATTATTTGGGTAGTTTTATAATCCTTTTTGAATTGCAATAGTGATGAAAAGGAGAAAAGATAAGGAGGGTGGAGGAGACATTTGTATCACGATTCACGAATCCAATTGAAACCAGAGGTAGGAAGAATGTGTACATTAAGAAGGGTAAATAAGTTACCAGAAGAATTGAAAGATATCATTCAATTCTACCGTCTGAAAATTCAACCCCTAAAAATGAACATGACAAGCGAGCTTTTGAAATCTTACCGGTACCAAGACAGTATTTGCATCTTTTCTGCTCCTGCTGTTTTACATTATTTATCTCAACAACCATTAAAGCTGAGATCACTCCAACTGCTCCTCCGGAAAATGACGCCACTATCGGATCAACCTGACTAGAATATCCAACAAAATGTGGTTAAGATAGGAAACAACGAACAGACTGCACCAATATTCATTTTAGCAAGGGATAGACACCCATCAAATATCCATAAAAGACAAACAACATGCAGTTCTATTATTAAAAGAGTTCAGTTTCTGGGATTAAAAGAGTAAGTAAGCAACAAGAGACTAGGAACAGGGATCTACCTCAACTGCATAGGCAGATGTACACTTCGAATAAAATCTGCATAAGATGTGCCCCCTAGCCCAAGCTTAAGCTCCAACTGAGAAATGACACAAAAATGACAAAATGAGCATTAAAAATGCCGAAAGTTGAAAAACTAATGGAGTTATTACCAAATGACACATGAGATACATTAAAAAAAGGTGCAGAGTAAGCTAAATATGTTTCTCTTAAATGCGAAGCTTGGCATCTTTCAAAGTAAACATCATTATTTGATACATGCCTGAAAACACAGAAACTAAGTGCAAGAACATCTTACAGTGGGTGCAAGGAGACCGCCAAAAAGAATTATCCCGGCAATGAGAGAAAAACAGGTTGCATAATATTGCTTCAGGTTTGCAGAAGTCTGCAAACAATATACTGTTAATACCATTTGCCAAACCCATGCAACTTAAAAGTAAATTTTTCATATTCATCAAGAATTATGAAAAATCCCTGGGCTTCTTGTTATTAAATACATAGTTGAGATGATTCATAACTAATGCCACAAAACTTACCAAAGGGGGCAAGAATGGAATAAATGATGGGAAGTTAGGAAGTTCGTTCTCCTGCTCTTCTGTTAAAATTCCAAGTTCAGCATTTTTCAGCCTTTGTTGTATCCTAAGCCTACGAACCTATAAATACAAGAGGATGTTGTTCATGTAAAAATGGCTTCCAAAAGATTGAAAATATATAAATAAATAAATGATTGGTTGAACATTAAGCAGTTCCACCTGTTGACTTTAGAAAATTGATAATAATAAAACCAAGATCAACATAACTCAATACAAGAGTATAGAACCATAGCAAAATGGCAAAGCATCTACAAGACCATAATATATTCAACTCTACAACTTCTGAACCCGTCTGCAAAGAACATCCTATTGTAAGACCTTCATTTTGGAACTACGCCACATAGATTGGAATCTGTTAACTACTTAAAGAAGTACCCTTGATATTGTGTGTCTTTAATTTATTTTTCAGAGGTTGATAGTGGAAAATATTTATTTGAAGGGTTATGCAGGACCCACAAAACAAGATAAGCATGGTGCTCGGATGCAATTGCTTGTGAAAGATTCTTCATTTAGACAGATTGGCAACGGCAACAATGGCATGATAAGGGAAATTGACTTCCAACAAGCTCCATTACAGCATTAATAAATAAATTAATCTTCAAAATAGCAATCTCTATTCATTCAGTAAAACTACAACAGAATAGTATAGTAATAATCATTTAGTTGTAGAAAAAGTGAATTCATTCTGACCTCTTCCATATGGAGAAAAATTTTGTTCCTCCGACTCCGAATGTTATCCTGAATCTCTTGGAGTTCCATCTTGGCAAAGTCTTGTACTGTTTCTGGACCTTCTATGATGCAGAATCTGCATTTGGATTGGAACAAATTGAAGTCAACAATAGTGTCACTTTTATTTTTTGGCCCTACCCTAATTAAACAATCTCCAATCTTCAACAGCACTCAACTCAACATAAATACGCCACAACTTCAATTGATTAACTAACAACTTCAAATTGAAAAGAAGGAGCTATAATTAATCTATTTTATCTAAAATATTATTGGATTCTTATTAACCAATTATCAGCGGGAAATAAAAAAGAATATAGAATAATAATAACAATACCCAGGAGCAGAAGCGTTTTTGTCGGAAGTATCAGAATCAATTGCAAAAGAAGAAGATTCAGAGGAAGAGGAATCTTGAGCCATGACGCGCCATCTCCATGTTGATCTGAATTTCAAGTTCACATGGCGATGCTGTACGAATCTGGTGGAATCGCAGAGATGAATTGGATTTATTGAGAATCCAGTGAATTTACCCAAACACAGCATCATCATCTTTGAGTGTTGAGCACAAGAGATCTTAGAATTTTGGTCATGAAGCCGTGAAGGTGAAGGTGAAGGTGGCGGTTGTGGATTTTGTAACTTGTGCCGTTGCCGGAAACGAGTGGGTACACAACACACTACACAGTTACACTTGCACACAACTAAGTTAAACAAATGTAATGGATTTGCCACGTGGAGACTGCGGATTGGTGGGTTTTCATAAATTATAATTAATACGACGGTATTTCTAGTGGAGGCGGTAGCTCCATATTCCACCGCTAAATCCAAATAGCCAAATCTCCACAACTTGAATTTGATATTTGCCTAGTGATTAGTGACATTGACATTCACAATGGCCAATTATAACTATCTGGAAGAAAAACTTAAAATGAAAGACATTCACAAAAACATACTAAAACGATCAAATTTAGGAATTAATTATTATCCAATTTTTAATTTTTTATATATAATTATTAGAGGCCGGCTACACATATAAGCCTTTTTGGCTTATAAGCTATACAAGTTGGTTTAAGTCCAAGAAAAAACACGCGCACCACTCCTTTAAAATCGAGCGTCGTTCATTATGCCGCACTCTTCTGCATTCTTTCTCTTTTTCCTCAATCAAAACGCAAACTGTCAAGATTTGCACTCTTCCACTTCTTCCTCAATCAAAACGTCAAGATTCAAGCGACATTCGAAACAAAAGATACGTTTCAACTCCTCGCGAAGAGTAGAAGAAATCAAGAAAAAAATATACAAATCTCCATCAAAAATCACCAGAAAAAACGAAGAAACATTATTTAATGTACTGTTTTACTGTTCTTCTAGTTTTTTTTAGATTGTCTCTGTCATGTGCCTCGTCCTTAACCAGCAAAACATTAAAAGATTTCAAGAAGAAATATACTGTCTCCTCCATATTTTGGGTGTATTTTTTAAATCCTTTGAATGTATTTCTATAATCTTTGGGTATATTTCTGTAACCGTTTGGGAGTATTTCTGTAATCCTTTCTGTAATCGTTTGGAATATTTTTGAAGTTCCATTATCTTCAAAACAATTTCAAAGCTTGATTTTAGAAACCATGAAAAAAAAAACGAAGCAAGAAGGAGATCCAACAAATTTGACAAGAAATTCGAAAAAAGAAACGAAATCTTTTGAAAAATGGAAATTATATATTGACGCGTTAATTGATTTTTTTTGTGACTTAAAAGAAATAAACAAAAACTAAGAACGAGAAAAAAAAAACAAGAAACTGCTTAAGAAATGCAGTCCTGCTAAATACTACTCTCAAATTCTTTCCAAGGCAACGGAAGCTCCACTTGGGGAGAAAGGGTTCTCATTGCGGTCTTTGTCATGATGTCTGCTACATTATTTGCATCTCTCAAGATCAACCGAAGATCAACACTCCATTTCCAAGACATGATATCTCGAATTTTTAATACCAAAGGATCAATAAACCCAGAACAATCTTGTAAATTTTTTATAATAGTAAAAACCTCCACACAATCTGTCTCACATATAAAAATCTGTTAAAGAGGCACATAACATATTTAGTGAATTTTGTTTTTTTCATACTTATAAAGCTTATAAATGCAAAACACTTATATACAGAGATTAATCCTAATTGTTATTATCTTAATTTTAAAATAATTAAAATATATTTCTCAATTTATCAATATCCTTAATTTTTTTAGACACCAATATTTTTATTTTAAAAAACTTTAATACAAATTATTTTAAAATCATATTATATATATTAAAAATAAATTATTTGTATTAAATATAAAATTTATATTAAACGTATATAAAATATTACACATAAATTTATATAAATACATGACAATTAATTTAGTAATTAATTTTTAACGTGGATATAATATTTATTATTATTTTAGGTATATAAAATGACTTAATAGATATTTTTTTTTGTCTAATCACTTCATAGATATACTAATTGTCCTTTTTTTCGTTTGTCATTGTCAAATATCCAGTGATTATTTTATTATTAACTTGCAAAAACATTTACCGTCAAATAACTTAATTGAGAATGATTAGTGTAGTCTCTGTCTCTCTAAATTATAATCCCCTATTTAGTACTAACAGTAGATTTTTTATTCAAACATTTATATAAAGAGCTATAAATACATAAAACATATATCACGAAGTTTTTTACAACCAATTGTATATTCAATCTATATACATATATAAAAAATAATTAAGTCTGCATATATTAGCTAAGAGTATTATTTAAATTAAATTTTTTTACATCTTTAATATATCTAAATATTTTTCTTTTCTTCTTTTTGGTAATAATATTCATCTTTTCTATTTCCCTAGCCGAAAGCCCCAAAGGCACATCTTGTATTTTTTTTTTTCTTCCTGTTTTTACGTGGAGGAGCGGGCCCAGATGTGGATTAATAAGACCCAGTAACCAACAAAAACCTAGGTAACGTAACACCATATATAAAAATGCTACAATAATGTACAAAAACTCCCCTACAATAACAGATTAACCCTTTACTCAATACAAATCCTAAACTGTTTTAATTTTGAGCTATTTTTCTTTCACTCTTAGGTTGGCTGTTTTCGTGGCGAAGAACCTGCTCAACTTGGTTTAGAGGAACCCCTGGAAGAAGGTTCATACTTCATAAGATCAGGATTACCCTCTATCCCTCTCCTCTAACAATGTCAAATAATTAGGGAAAAATTAGACTAAGCGACCTGTATTTAACCTGATCTAATCGGCCTATTATAAAATAGGTCTAGACTTAAATTATTATAAAAATCTTAATATATTAATAGGTTAAATTTATATTCATTAATTAGTCCTACTAATCTATCAAAAATATTTGAATTTATTAAAACATAAATAAATACATAAATATTTTAAAATTTAAAAGTTTTTGTAAACATTAAATTTAACATATTATATATAAGTAATTTTTATTAAAAAATAGTTTTTATAAATAATATTTTTTTATTTTTTTATTTTTATAAAATAAAAATTGTCAACCTTTTAATAGACTTTAAACCAAGTCATATTTAATTTACATGTCAAGTTTAGCACTTTTAAAAAAGTATATAGTAGATTGTAGACTTAAAAAAGGTATATAGGGCTGTGTTTGTTTATAGACACAGAATCTTGAGATAAAAGCATAGGGATATAAAATTGTGTTTAACAAATGAGATATGAATAAAGATATTGTGTTTAAAGACATTAAATTAGTATATTTTGTGTTCATCCTGATAGAAAAGACACAAAAATACTGACAAGAGACACAAAAATACTGACAAGAGACACAACTTATTTTTTATTTTTTCTTTTATTATTTTTGTTGATTTTTATAATTATATTTTTATTATTATATTTTTCTTTTTAACTTTTTTTAATAAAAAAAGAATAAATTAAACTTTTATAATTTATTTTAGTTTATCATCAAACAGAATGCAAAATCAATAATTTTTGTATCTTTATCCTTTGCGTCTTATTTTTAGTGTTTTGTTTAATCCTATATTTAAAACTAAATGTAGCCTAGTAAATTACATACCAGATTTAAGTTAATTAACTACATGATAAATCTGGCCGGTTAAAAATAAAGCCTAGTTTAATCTATTTCTATCTCTCAAAATATTTTGTTATTATTTAACATATTTTTTAATTAAAAAAATATTATCAAAATATAAAAAATATATTTTTAATTTTAACAAAATTTATATAACTATTTTAACTATGATTAGGTCCCATAAATTCTACCTTTTATATAATTCTCATAATCTAATTTGGTATCATGTCTATAATTTTTTTTTTTTGTGACATATGCATAATAGTTTGTGCTAAATTAAGTTGGGTTAGTCTAGTAACTAGTTTATTAGTCTTTTTAAACAAGTCTTAGAGGTTTAAATTTTACTTTGTGCATGCAAACTCATTAGCCAATAACAAATCTTTAAATTGAGTTCTTCACATAACCACCAGAAAAATCCCATTTGAAAATAGTACTATTTATTTATCACTTTTCAATTAATTACTCATATAATTATCATTATAATTATAATTAAATTAATATTTTTATTCATAATAATATTACGAAATTATAAATTTTTTAAAAATATATTAATTTACCCCTAACATTATAAATTATGTAAGATTATTTATAGAATCGAAAGGTCAATTATTACATATTTGTCCATCATTATCTGCGATTTAGATCAGTTACAAAGGATAGAGATGTCATTAAAAATGTCTCAGGTGTAATGATACACACAGATGATGAGGTACTAATGTAATTGAACTGCAGGCTCCTGACATTACTAAAGATTAAGGATTCTGGTTCGATCCTTCTAAACTACAGACCACATCTCCAAATTTTGCCAATAGCTCATGAGTCCTTATCTCAAAAAACAGACGACGACAATAAAACAAAACTTGTAAATCTTCATCACTGTCTATCACAAATGAGTCATATTTTATACCATCTCGTATAACAGAAATCATAATTCTATAAAATAACTTATCCATCCATTTCATATCATGCAGTCCCAATTTTTGGATTATATTATTTTAAAACTCAACAAAACTCGTAAAAAATTTAATAAAGACACTCAACAAATCTTTATCAGTAAATTTTATTCCTTCTCGTATTTTTTTCTTAATCATCCATCTGTAATGCATAAGAACTAAAAAATTATCCTCACTAACCATTGTGATAACTACTCTAATGAAGATTTAACATTCTGCTCTTATTTATATAACTTATATTCCTTGAAAAATCGAATTAGCTAAATTTGATTTTATAGAATTGCATTATTGTATTAGTAAATCGAAGCTATTAGACTCGATTTACTTGAAGCTTATACATTGGAGTATATCGAGTAGTTTAATAGCTTCGATTTACTAATACACTGATGCAATTCTATAAATGCTCTAATCCTCTGAGCTACAAGCCCTATCTTGTCTTCACTGGATCTATTTTTTGGAGTACCCTAAAACTAAAAAAAGGAAACCTTCCCTCTTTCCAGTCATTTTATTTCGACTTAAGAAGATGTGAAACCGCCTCAAAGCTTAGGACTTGCCCGGAGCGGAGGGGCTTGAGGACTAACTTTTCTCATACCCAAAGCTAAAGGGAAAGGGTCCAAAATAGTCAATTCAGAATCTATAGAATATGTGTACGGAAAAGTAAAATCCTTTCTTTAAACCTTCTCCCTCTTATTAAGACTATAGAATGTTCTTGTAAATTATTGTCAATACTGGTATATAAGCAGTGATTTCAAATTCATAAGTTAAGCATATTTTGGCAACTTTACGTAAGGCAGATTTGATTTTTTGGGAATGATAGTCAAAAAGTTGACAGATAAGTCACCCTTACTGTCACTCTACAGAATCGTACATGAGATTTTTGGAGTAAATCGAAATAATTGGTTTCGAATTACCTCACAAACTCTAGTCCACTACTAAATCGAAGCTATTGGATTTGATTTACCCTAAATCGAATCTATTCAATTCGATTTACATTAAAATCCTTAAATCGGGTTTATTAGCTTTGATTTACATAGAGTAAACACTAAAATTGGCCATGTGTATAACATGTTTGGTTTCGAGACATTTATGTAATATTGGATTCTATTTTATTTGTTTAGGTGAATTATTTTGAAAAAATAACTAAATAAGAAATAAAATTAAAAAATATATATAATAATAATTATATATTTTTTTCTATGTGAATAATATTATGGGATCACTTTTTTAATTATATTTTAATATGTTTCTTATTTTAAAATTTTATTTGAATTATATTATTTTGTTAATTTTATTTTTGTAAAGTAAAAACTGGAAAGGATAGATAAAAATAGAGAATGAGAATAAAAAAAAAGAGGAAGGAAGGTAGAGAATAAAAGGGAAGGATGGTGCTCATTAATTTTGGAGAAAAATATTTCATTTTGATTTAATGCGAGAATTACTTGTGATATATTTTGGTTGTCAAATTAATAATATATAAAATATAAATGCTAGATACTCCGATGAAGATTTTATAATTGCCTTCATATAAAGATACTTTATTTTGACCATTGGATGATAGATTTTAGGGTTTGATTTTCATATGTTATAAAAGTATTACCTTTGTTTAAAGTGAGGCTGTTGGCAAGAAAAAATCTAATTTCGAAGACACTAAAGTTGAGGTATAGTAAATATTCTTTCAAAGAATGTCACCCTTATTGAGAATAATTCATCGAAGAGAAGAGGTAGAAGTCAATCGATAAACCTGATCGAAGAAAAGGAACATTTGGAGCTGATTGTTGGTGATTACCCATGTACAAAAAGAGCGAGAATGGTTACTCAAAGATTAATGCACGTGGGAGTTACATTCAAATCTGATTGGACGAAGACTTCTATAAATAGATGAAAGATCGAAGAAAAAAGGTTGGAATTTCTTACCAGAAAATACTTTCGCACACTCACATCTTCTACGAATTTCTGAGTCTGCCAAGAGTTTTTTTTTCTGTAGGGTTCCTTCCACTTTCTTTTAAATTTCTTTTAAATTTTTTGTAACCTTTATTTTCATGTAAATTTACTTTTCGAGCAACATTTACTTTTCCTGTTCTCTTTTAAGATTTGGTACTTTGTTTTCGATTTCAAAAGTCTTTTGATCTTGTTGAAGGAAAATTATCGCTTTTATTTAAGTCCAATGCCATTTAGTTCAATTTCAGTCAATTTATTTTTAAGTTTACTCTACTTTTCTTTCAGATTTTCTATTATTATTTTGTCCAATTGAAGGAATTTTGTTTGGTACACTTTCTGAAACTGGTACTCGCAAGAGGAGTAGATTTTGCTCTCAAGCCATTAGATATCGAACCACTTTCGATTTGCTAAAACTCGATAAAAATAAATTGGCACGTGATGTATGAGCATCTTTTTTATTTTTTCCTAGTGAATTTGCATCTAATTTGTTGAGTTTAATCAAGAATTAATTATATTTTAGCCACTATGGATGCTACTTTGAGCCTTTTGTAATTTTGTTTTTAGGTAGCATTCGACTGGATTTGTTGGAGTTTCTACAGCTCAAGAATCAAAAGAGATGGCAGCGAGGAGCGATGCGTACGCTGATTTGGAGCTTTCCACTGCGACGCGTGCGCGTGATTGACGTGGACGCGTGACTGACGCAGACACGTGATTTGAAAAATTTCACAGCGACGCGTGCGCGTGACCGACGCGTCTGCGTGACTTGCGAAATAGACCATCGACACGTACGCGTGATTGACGCGTATGCGTGACATGCGCCACGTGCAAAAAATGCAGAAAATGCTGGGGTGATTTTTTGGCCCCATTTTAGCACCCAAGTAAGACACGGATCCAGTGAAGCCAAGTGGTCCCCACGTTATAAGACGCGGAGTAGTTAGTTAATTTTAATTTAAATTCAAATTTGATTTTAAAATAGGAAAAGATATTATATTAATTTTAAAAATTAGATTTTAAATTAATTAGGATTAGTTATAAAAAGGGGAGACTTCTCTTCTATTGGGAGGTTCGAAAAGGAGGATTCCATTAGGGAATTCTATACAAATTTACATTCCGCATTCCATGAGCAACTAAACATCCACTGTTAAGGTTAGGAGCGCTGTCTATTGTATGGATTGATACTATTATTTTTCTATTTTAATTCATGTTTTGATTTATATTTCAATAATTGTTTTCGCTCTTTATTTTATGAATATGGGTGGAACAGAAGTATGACCCATGTTCTAATTGAGTTCTTGTAAAACTTGGAAAAGCTCATTACTTGAACAACAGCTTGAAAACATATTATACTGAATTTCCAATTGTTTGTATTTAACAGAATACGTGACATATAATCCCCTTATTTTTGGATAATTAGGATTCTTTTGGCATATAAACTAGAAATTGATTATCACCCTCTAATTGGAATTAATTGACCAAGGAATTGGCAGTTAATGAATTTTAGAGGAGACTAGGAAGGTCTAAGGAATTAGGGTCTAGTCACATATAGTTTGCCATGAATTAAATCTTGCATGATTAAATTAGTTAGTAAGAAAAGTTAATCCGGAAAAATAGATAACTCTGAAACCTTAACTGTTTTCTCTATATTTTATTCCCAACTTATTTATCTGCCTATCTTTAATATTCTTAATTCACTATTTAATGCTCTTTGAACTTCCAAACACTATTTTCTGTTTGTCTAACTAATCCTATCAAACACTATTGTTGCTTAATCCATCAATTCTCGTGCGATCGACTCTTACTCACGTAAAGTATTACTTAGTACGACCCGATACACTTGCCAGTTAGTTGTGGGTTGTAAAATATCGCATCAAATTTTTGACGCCATTGTCGGAGATTGATTGTGATTGACAACTACTCGTTGTTTGATTGTTTAGATCAGATAATTTTTATTTAAATTATTATTTTTTTTAGTATTATTAATTTTTAATTTTTTCTTTTTATTTTTTTTAAATTATCACCCCTCTCCCGTTTCGTTTTCTTTGTTTGTTTTTATTTTATTTTTCATTTTTTCTCTTATTTACTTTTTTTTTCCTTACGTTTCTTTCTTTTTCACTAGCATCCCTCCCCTGTTTCATTTTTTTCTTTTCTTTTATTATTTAGTTTAAAAAAATAATAAAAAATAAATAAATTAGTATTAATATTTTTTTATTTCTGAAATTAAGTTTGGTGTTCTCGTAGTAAATTTTCTTTGAAAAATATCTTTTTAAAATACTAATATTTTTTTTGTTTAATTTTTGAATTTTTAGTTGACATCTTTTTATTTATTTTTGAATTTTTTTATTTTTTTTATTTTTTATTTTATTTCTTTTGAAAAAAAAATTCTGTTCTTTCTTCTTTACTTTCTTGTTTACCACATGGTGCGTTTAATCCTATTTGGTGTTTTGTACTAAGAAAAAGTAATGGAGAGAGATCACAGGGGTTACTACTCACACCCAAGGAGTGATCCATATTATGGTGGATGGAGGAACTATGAACTATCCAAATTTTGGTTGGCAAAGTCAAAACCAAAGAAACTTCAATGCTCCATGTTCCAACTATCAAGAGCCACCACCTCCATATTCATACCACAAACCACCATCTCAATATTCATATCAAGAACCATCATCTTTCTATCCATGTCAAGAACCATTATCTTTCTACCCATACCAAGAGTCACCATCTTCCTATTCATATCAAGAACCATCATCTCCTTTTTATTCATATCAAGAGCCACCATCTTCTTCTTCATCTCAAATACCATCAGATCTTGAGTTCTTTATGAAAGAATTCCTACATGATATAAAGATGAGTGTCAAAAATATAGAGAAACATGTGCAGTCGCTAAACAAGAACCAGGAAGAAGAACAAGCAAATTCCTTCCCAAAAGATACAATGCAAGATCCTATGGAAGAAAGTGAGGAAACCAATCAAAGGAGTTTATACTCTAGTGAATTAGAGAACTTTCCACCCTCACATATGGAAGAAGAGGAAGATGCACAACTTCCCATGCCCTTGGTAAGAAATGAAGAAGAGATTGAATTAGAAGAAAGATACCAAGAGGAAGAGGTTGAAATTGAGGAAGCTTGCAAAGAGGTAGAAGAATTCAAAGAAGAACACAAGGGAGTGGAGCTTGCAAGATCTCTTCCAAAGCCATCACCATCCAAGACAACATTCAAATGGGTAAAATTCATATCCTTAACCTTTTACTTTCCCACTTGAATATGGGCTATTGGAGATGGATGGTCAACTTAGAGCTCTTTGTGGCATTAAGAGTAAGAGGAAGATGGTTAGTGGCAAGAGTTGTCAAGTAAAGTTCAATATGGTTGCATGTTCTAAATTGAAGTGCAGGGATTGGTGTAGAGCTCAATTAAATGGATCTAGAAGGTTGTTTGAATGTCTCTGTGAGAATTCAAATTGTTTGCCACCCGGTGGGAACAATGGTGATCCACAAGAAGACGGGTGTAAAAGCAAGGTTTGGGACCCTGGAATTCAATCCCACAATCAACACTCTTTGGGCCTTGTCACTTGCTTCAACTTGCTCGAAGGTGTTAAACGCCTAGTTTAGGATCCCGGTCGTCATTGGAATTACAAACATTTGTGGAGATTCCTGGATCAGTACAAGCACAAGCCACCATGACAAGGAGCTCACCACATGTCCAACTTAAGGACTTTAACTAAAAGTGCTTGGTGGGAGACAACCCACCATGGTATGATCGTTCCTTTTCATTCTTAGTTATTTTTCGTAGTAGTAGTTTTTTTATTTATTTTATTTTTATTGAGTTCTTACTAATTTTTTGATCATGTAGCTATGTTATTCCAGGAATCGAACACCTCAAGTAAAAAAAAAAGAGAGCACACGACACGCAAGCGTCACTGACGCGAACGCGTCAATCATGTGTGCGTGAAAACCAAAATTTGACAGAGAGTTGCGCGAGAGTGGCGTTGAACCCATGCTTGGCGCACAAACATTACCGCGCGTACGCGTCAATGACGTATGCGCGTCGTTTGTACTTATCGCCATCCAAGCGTGCACGTCATTGACGCGTACGCGTGACTTGCAAAATCGACGTAAATGAGTGTTTGGGCAGAGAGTTGTGCTGGCTTGGGACTGAAAGCGTGCTAGAGACACAAATTTACTCACGCGTACGTGTCCCTAACGTGTGCGCGTCATTTGCAAAAAATGGTCCTCCACGCGTTCGCGTGTATGACGCGCACGCGTCGTATGAAATTATTGGTTCCCAAGCCACGCGAACAGAGAGTATTGCGTGCACGCAGCTGCCTTTGCGCGAATCGCACAAAATCAAGGGCACGCGGACGCGTGCCTGACGCTAACGCGTCATTAAAGAAAATTCGCAACCCACGCGTACGCGTCGCCTTCGCCGCACAACTACACTTGTTTGCCGCACATTTTTCACTTTTCTTTCTCTCTCTCCCACTCCTAATTCTCTCTTGTTCTTTTATCTTTATATTTTTCTTTCCTCTCACTGTTTGTTTTTATTTTCAGTTCTTCTTTGCTTTAGGACAAGCAAACCTTTAAGTTTAGTGTTGACGCTTCGCTTAAGGGTTTTCTGTTTATTCCTATGGCACCAAAAGGGAGGCGAATCATCTTCACTGAGGAGCACAACTTGAAGAATAAAGCAACCGCTAGGATAACTAAGGTGGTTGAGTTCCTTTCATTTTTTTCTCCCCTCTTTTTCTATGTTATGTTCCGATTTTCTGCTATTTTGCCTTGTTTGTTGCATGATCCTTTATTAGTTAGAATCCTAGGACTAGTTTAGTTTTTTCTTACTTGCTTTAATTCTGAAAAGATGTCTCATGTATTACCCACTGAGTTTGAATTCAAATATATATATATATATATAGAAGTGATGTATTACATGAGAAATTGAGTTAGTTTTAAGAGTAGTCTTATTTACTTAAATGTGGTGGTATTTTCTGTGATTTTTGAATGCATGATATGAACAGTGCATATTTGAATTTGAATTAAGGGATGTTGATGTATAAGGAACAGGAATTTAGAGAATTATTATGATTTCTCTGAAATAAACAAAAATTTAATCCTTGAAGCAAAAGAAACAGCAAAAGAAAAAAATAAATAAATAAATAATAATAAAAGCAAGGTCCAAGGCTCTGAGCATCAAAGAGTTGTTATTAAAAGTTCAAAGAGTTGTTTCCCTAGTCATATGCTTTTGGTGTGATTGTGTCAAGTAATCCTTGAGACAGAATACTTAGAGTCGAGACCAAGTGCGTTCAATAGAGTATGCCAAAGACTTTGAGCACCACTGTCTGCGAGTAACTAAAAGAAAAATCAGGACTCAAAGAGAGTCCCCCAGATAAGTGCCTGTGGTGTTTCTGTATCAAGTAATCCTTGAGACAAAATATTTAAAGTCACCGCTAGGCTCAAGGTGCAAAGTACCAAAGAAAAATAAATTAAACTAAATTTTGCTGTGTTAAAGGATTAAACTGAAATATAAAGATCAGAGAATTCATAATATTATCCGGATTCTAATTCCGAATGACAATGACATCCTCCTGATTCAAAGGAGAGTGAGATGTCAAACCTATCCAGGATTACAGTTATAAACCCCACTATAAAAAGAGACATGAGCTTAATCGAACTCTCATTCTCATGCAAATTCACATCCTAAGCCTATGTTAGTTTTGGTTGCTTGAGGATAAGCAACAGTTTAAGTTTGGTGTTGTGATGCGTGAGCATCTTTTCTATCTTTTCCTAGTGAATTTGCATCTAATTTGTTGAGTTTAATCAAGAATTAATTATATTTTAGCCACTATGGATGCTACTTTGAGCCTTTTGCAATTTTGTTTATTTTAGGTAGCATTCGACTGGATTTGATGGAGTTTCTGCAGCTCAAGAATCAAAAGAGATGGCAGCGAGGAGCTACGCATACGCGTGATTTGGAGCTTTCCACGGCAACGCGTGCGCGTGACTGACGCGGACGCGTGATTTGAAGAATTTCACAGCAACGCGTGCGCGTGACCAACGCGTCCGCGTGACTTGCGAAAAAGACCATCGACGCATACGCGTGACATGCGCCATGTGCAGAAAACGCAGAAAACGCTGGGGGTAATTTCTGGGCCCCATTTTAGCACCCAAGTAAGACACGGATCCAGTGAAGCCAAGTGGTCCCCACGTTATAAGACGCGGAGTAGTTAGTTAATTTTGATTTAAATTCAAATTTGATTTTAAAATAGGAAAAGATATTATTTTAATTTTAAAAATTAGATTTTAAATTAATTAGGATTAGTTATAAAAAGAGGAGACTTCTTTTCTATTGGGAGGTTCGAAAAGGGGGATTCCATTAGGGAATTCTATACAAATTTACATTCCGCATTCCATGAGCAACTAAACATCCACTGTTATGGTTAGGAGCTCTGTCTATTGTATGGATTGATACTATTATTTTTCTATTTTAATTCATGTTTTGATTTATATTTCAATAATTGTTTTCGCTCTTTATTTTATGAATAATTAGGATTCTTTTGGCATATAAACTAGAAATTGATCATCACCCTCTAATTGGAATTAATTGACAAAGGAATTGGCAGTTAATGAATTTTAGAGGAGACTAGGAAGGTCTAAGGAATTAAGGTCTAGTCACATATAGTTTGCCATGAATTAAATCTTGCATGATTAAATTAGTTAGTAAGAAAAGTTAATCCGAAAAAATAGATAACTCTAAAACCTTAACTGTTTTCTCTATATTTTATTCCCAACTTATTTATCTGCTTGTCTTTAATATTCTTAATTCACTATTTAATGCTCTTTGAACTTCCAAACACTATTTTCTGTTTGTCTAACTAATCCTATCAAATACTATTGTTGCTTAATCCATCAATTCTCGTAGGATTGACCTTTACTCACGTAAGGTATTACTTGGTACGACCCGGTGCACTTGTCGGTTAGTTGTGGGTTGTAAAATACCGCATCAGCACGCCCGATAGAAAAATTTTGAAAATTAAGTGTTTTAGAAAGTGTTCTGAAATGATCTAGTGCATGCAACTTAGAACTGACAAGGTTATTCGAATGGTAGAAGAAGTTTCTAATACTAATTTGGAATCATCTGCAAGCGATAATGTTGCTGTGGTTGCATTGATTTCGACGAAAATGTCATCGCGTGTGGAAAAAAGTACAATTGAGGAGAATATAACAGTTACTAATCCTCCAGTGGGGAGCAGTGGACGAAATTTACGTTTGCGGATTCCTATAACGCAATTGCCAGTAACTGTTGGTTGGCCTCCATATGGACTTCCTCCATGTTATACTCCACCTGGTTATGCCCCCTCCAAGATTTGGGAATTTGTCAAGTTTTGGTGATAACCCAGGGCCTCCATTGTATTATGAGTTTTTCTGAGATTATCAATTGGATTCCACATCGAATGCTTCTAATTTGATGGCTTCTTTTCGACAACATGTCGATAAAAGTCATAATGATTTGGTCAATTTATTGGCCCAGCAGATGACTACAATTTTGAACCCTGTGATGGCTGATCATGAAACAAAATTTGAGCGTCTTGCTAGATAAGTGGAGAGAATTGTTCGAATTGTTGATTATGATGAAGGAGATCAAAATCTGCAAATGAATCAAGAAGATGAGAGGCCTAGAAACTTGGGAAATGAAATATATTTTGAGAGAGATAATCCCTGAATTGTTCATCAAGACCGAAATGCAGATGATGTATTGGCTCGAATGAGAATTAATCAGCATAGTGAGAGATACTAGGTGACTAGAATTGTGGAGGATGTACTAAGTTGGATTCAATGTGGATTTTATGAATCAACCATATTTTGTTTATGCTTTTCCTGCTGCTGTACAAGCGACAGAGGTGCTAGGGAAGTAAAAAAATCCTAAGATAGTACAAAATTTGCAGGAGAAGTTGGTGAATCGACTACTGAGCATATTACTCGATACATGGTCGAGCTAGAAAACTTGGCGGATGATGAAAATTTAAAGATGAAGCTTTTTCCTTATTCTTTGACAAAGAATGCATTCACTTGGTTTTCTAATCTTTGGCCTAATTTGATTGGAACTTGGACACAACTAGAGAGTGCTTTTCATGCTCAATTCTTTAGAGAAGAGTTGAACGTGGCTATAACTGACTAGGTGGCTTTAAAGCGTGAAGATGGAGAATCGATTGATGACTTCATGATCCATTTTAAAAATACTCGAAGTGGTGTTATATATATCTTCCTAAAAATGAAGTAGTTAAAATAGCCATCATAGGCTTAGGCTTTTATATGCGTCGAAAATTACTTAATGTTCATATTCCTGATTTGGTTCACCTGTCAGAAAGAGTACATCGGGTAGAAATTCTCCAGAAGCAAACGGAGAAATTAAAAAATGAAAAGAGGTTGAAAACTCGAGTTTTCTCTCGAAAAGAAAAGGTTTCATATGTCGAAATGAAATCCTCAAGTGAAGAATCTGATATCAAATTTTCTGAGGTTGATTTGGCTGAATTAAAGAAAGGACCACCTTATGTATGTTCTTTACTTAAGAAAATAACAAATGTTAATAGATCTAATGGTAAAAAACTTAAGAGTGGAAAGAAATATAGTTTTGATATTTTAAAATTCGACCATATATTTTATGTGTTGCTTAAAGATAAACAGTTGATTTTGTTTGAGGGCAAAACATTACTTTCGACAAAAGATTTAAATGAAAAATCTTATTGCAAGTTTCATCAAGAAACAAGCCATCAACTAATAATTGTGTTCATTTTAGGGACTTGATTCAAGAAGTGATCATGGAAGGGATGTTGAAGTTTGATAATGAAAAAAAGGATATGAAGGTTAATTCTAATCCCTTCGATGCTGGCGCGAATTTTGCAGAGCCCTCTCTAAAGGGTTAATATGGTTAGTTTTTCCTATGCGTTCGATACTGCTTTGGGGGACTTCGAATCTAATTCTCGAGTAGTATATCCTGGTGTTGGCAAAGGATTGTTGGAATTCTTGATACAACAAAAGTTAAAGGATCGATACGTATCTTTTTGTCCTTGATGTAATGTTGTGTTTGATGCTGATACTGCAGCAATATTCGAAAAAGAAAGAATAAAAAAAGAGTTAGCTCATAAGGAAAAGCAAGTTCGACAAAGGCAACCTCCTCGAACACAAGAGGGACAAAGTTCTGGTGCCCCTCAAAGGAACTTTCCTCCTCTGATCAATCGTTCTCAGGCTTTGGGTGTGCAATAGGTTCAAAATTGTCAGGAGTTTTGCAATCGAGATGCATAATATAGGCGTTTTTCTCAGAGAGGTCATCAAAATTTTTATCGTGTCCGTTATCCGTATCTTCAAGGAAGAGTCAGAAAAAATCGAGGAGGAAGAAGTTGACGTCAAATAGGGCAAAGAGAGCCATCGAATAATAAGAATAAGGGGACAACTCCTTCTATTCATTTTCGAGTTGTCTTTTCTTCTGATGGAGAGATGGTTCCTAAAGGAATTTCGTCACTAGCTAAAATCGAAAAGGGCAAAGCTATGGTTATGGCCCCAATTGATGACAAAAAGAAAGATGTCGACTTAGATGAGGAGTATTTTGAGGAAGGTGATGAAAAGATGGTAAATACTATTTCAATTATCCCCACCGAATATTTTGGAGACTATGAAGGAAATCCAAGTGAGGATTATGATGCGGAGGATGAAGAGGCTTTTGCCTTCATTCGACCTGAAGATGAGATGGAATATTTTCAAAGGTCAACGAAAAAATAAAAATCTCATCTTCGTTTGTTACATGTTACTGCTTATATGAGTGGTATATGTGTCAACAAAATTCTGGTCGATGGAAGGACACCAATTATTTTATTTTCAGAAAGGATATTGACAAAAGGTATATTTTTGTACATATAAAATATATATATTCTAATATATTAATAAAATATAATATTAGAATTATTAAAATAGAAAATATTATTTTTTATGAATATATATATATAATATTTTATATATTAAATTATAAACATATTTAATAAAATTAAATAAAATAAATATATTAAATAGATAATATATATAATGATAATTAAAATTAGGAAAAATAAACAAAATTAAATACAACTTCTAAAACATGCTGATGATTTGGTCTCCACTAATATTTTAGCCACCGATTATAGCGATGTATCAACTTCTGCAAAGGAGCTAGTAACTCTTTAAATGCAAGTGGGATCCTCAAATTAGAACACTATTTTTGTGGTGGTGTCTTCAAGAGTTAGTTATAATGCTATAGTAGGAAGAGATTGGATTCATGGTTTTGGAGTTGTACTTTTGACTGTGCATTAAAGTAATCTTTTTTGGATTGATAAAGAAAAACCTGAAGTGATCAAAGTAGACTCAAGCTTATATGTGAAATAGCTACATGTTAATTTCTAGGTTTACAATGAAAAACTAAAATCACTTAATGTCGACAGGGTACTCAATTCCTACAATTATGAGGATTGCTTTCTTAATTCAGAGGCCTGAATGTGAAGCTTCGACAACCGAAGCTCGATTTTTCTCCTACTAGTTAGGAGTAATTAGTTCTTGTGGTTAATAATTTGAAAGTGTCTTGTCATGACTAAAAAATAAGTTATGTCGAATTATCTAGGTAACTTAGACAATTATTTAAATAGTTTTACTTCTATTGAAAGTTTTTCTTGTGTTAGAAGTGATTCTTCTGATGAAGTTGAGTCACGTAAAAATTTCCAAAGTCGAGGTACAATAAATATTTTTTCGAAGAATGTAATCTTTATTGAGAAGAATTCGTCGAAAACAAAAGGTAGAAGTCAATCGATAAACCTGATCGAAGGAAAGGAACATTTGGAGCTAATTATTGTCGGTTACCCACGTACAAAAAGAGCGGGAACAGTTACTCATAAATTAATGCACGTGGGTGTTACATTCAAATCTGATTGGTCGAAGACTTCTTTAAATAGGTGGAAGATTGAAGGAAGAAAGATTGAAATTTCTTAATAGGAAATACTCTTGTACACTCACATCTTCTGCGAATTTCTGATTCTGTCAAAAGTTTTTTTTCTGTAGGATTCCTTTTACTATCTTTTAAATTTTTTGTAATATTTATTTTTATGCAAATTTACTTTTCGAGCAATATTTACTTTTTCCATTCTCTTTTAAGATTCAGTACTTTGTTTTCGATTTCAAAAGTCCTTTGATTTTGTTGAAGGTAAATTATCGCTTTTATTTAAGTTCGATGCCATTTAGTTCAATTTCAGTTAATTTATTTTTAAATTTACTCTGCTTTTCTTTCACATTTTCTTTTATTATTTTGTCCAATCGAAAAAATTTTTTTGATGCACTTTTTGAAATTGATATTCACAAGAAGAGTAAGTTTCACTCTCAGACCATTAAATATCAAATCACTTTTAATTTGTTAAAAATTGATAAAATAATGACAAAATAAATAAGTCATATTTTTTAAACAAATAATTGTCATAAAAAGATATTTTTGATATTTTTATTAGAGTAGTTACTAATATAAATAATAAAATATAGAGTAAAAAAGATGAAGAAAAATAGAAAAAAAAAGCGAAGTAGAAAAGATAATAGAAAGAGAAAGTTTATTAATTTTAAAATAAAAAATTTTAGCTTAATTATAAT
>NC_029774.3:11237795-11238321 GCF_000817695.3 Arachis duranensis | reverse complement strand
TTTAAAAAAATCTTATTTATAATATAAAATAATATATAATCTATTTTAATTATAAAATTAATAAGATATAATAAATAAATAAATAAATAGATGTTACATTGGTGTTTTGTTTAATTCTAAGGTGCAAACACATGTGATAGATGTGAGCTACGTGTGCACAAGAGGGTTATTGACCATACAGCTATCCTCTCCAGATGTCGTTAAGCAGGTTACCTCAATCACCATTGAACCTAGCGTTGAGGTTGAAGTCACCATTGCCGATGCTTGACATCATTCATATATAATTGTGCAACTTATTTTCTTCTTCACATTAGGTATTTTTTTTTTGTTATTTGTACTTTTGAATTTTTACTTTATTTTATCGGAGTACCACGAGAAATGTTCATGGCCATTAATTGACTGTAACCAACTTTCTTTTCAGTAAAATTTGGAGGACAATACATTCTACTACGCTCAAATTTATACGTTTTAAGTCTGAATATCCAAACTGAATTAATTGTGTGACTATTTGTTTCTTCTACATCTT
>NC_029774.3:11206760-11237781 GCF_000817695.3 Arachis duranensis | reverse complement strand
TCACATTTTTTTTTCAATTGATTAACTTTTCATTCCTGGTTTTTCTCACCTACCAAATTTTTTTATTTTTGATAATCAACTTTAACCAAATTGATCTAATATTTTATTGACATAATAAAAATCAATTAAAAAAAACACTAAAAACACTTTACTGAAATTAATTATAAAAATAATTTATTCATCTAACATTTTTCTTTTTCAACTTTAGGTATAGACTTATTTTTTGCTGGCTTGAAATGTTACATCGTGACGAATATGTTAACTACTTAACGACCATATGTTGGATCCCCGTTAATGGATGAAAACTAATGAAGTGACCTATTTATATTTATCTTACGATACAACAACTGAAAAAGTAAAATCTAATAATTTTTTGTTAGGAATGAATGTTTCGGTCTGGAAATTTTTTACTACCCATAATTACTGTATTTTGTAACTAGAAAACGAAGAATAGCTGAACCTGCCCTGAAACCCGCAGTTAAAAGGGATTTTTTACTAAGAATTTTTTATTACCCATCACTTGACTCATAACAAAAATATTAACAATTAGTTCATGTACCTTGGTAAGGATTTCAGCTCATTTAAATGCTACATCAAGGTCAAGTAATGAAGTGTATAAGAAAGAAAAATTCTCTAAATAATGAAATCATGATAAAACTTTCACAGATAATTTCTAATAATATTTTATATATAAGATTGAAGGAAATACTGTGGCACTAAATAGCAAGGAAGCTTGGGCAGAGCATCATACAGAACCAAGTGGTTTTCTTTGTTCCTCAAGGAACATTCTAATTCGGAATCCACCACTAAAATTACTGCCATAAGAGGCATCGAAATCAGCATGCAGAATCTCCACATTCCAAGCTATAGCTGACACACGACAAAATTACAACCACTTTAGATATACACTAAAATTAATTATTAAAATAGAATAGATATTATATATTATAAATAAATTAAATTACACATATATCTATATATAAATATATGATGATTAATTTTGGTGGATAAATAATATTATTGATAAAAATGACTCCCGCAAATTTTACTCAAACGACGATGGTTACTATTCATAGATTCTACTAACCCTTTTTTTTATTGTTTTCAAAGAATAATACGTTAAATTTGTGTCCATTGAAAATTTTTTCTTATTCGTAATCTTTATATAAACAGGATAGGAGATGACTACTTTGACATGACATTTGTACTGATTGAAATATGAACATTACTGGTGTAACTTAGGTAGCGTTTGGTGGAGAGATAGAGACGAAAAATTGAGAAACAGATATTAATAAATAAAGATTGAAATAAATATTATTGGTGCAAAAATGGGAGACAAAAATTGAAACAAGAATGAAATTCTAATTTAATTTGTAGGGTAAAATTGAAATTAATTAATTGAAATGAAAGTAATTTAGGTATAAAATGTTATTAAAATTACAGTTTCTATCTCTAAAAATTTTAATCTCCTGTATCCCTACCTTTTGCAAGTACTGAAATAGTGAAATTTTAGAGATAGAAATTGAAATTTTAGTAGCAGTCTTTGAACCAACAAACATGATAATGAATCTCAATTTTAGAGATAGAAATAAAAATTTTAGTACCAATTTCTAAATCAACAAATATGATATTAAGTCTCAGTCTCTGTAGCTCAAAACAAACGCTACCTTAGGAACCATGCAGGTCAGGCCATAGTATAAATGTTATCATCACTGAAACTTGATTCAGTTGAAGTTTTTTCACCAGTAAAATTTTTCCCTTTCTCAGTGAAATCAACTACTAATACAATCATCAGGTTAGACCGTCCACGATATCCTCTTTGGGTGTGACTCTTTCCGATCGACCTGTGTTAACGCGAGACTACACTTAGCTGCACTTTCTTTTTTTCTTGTGACTATGAATCCTCGGAGAAACAGAGCTTATGCTGTGAATATGGAGCTAGAAAGATAAAACTATATATTAAATTTATAACTATATTGTTACTACTTTTCTGTACTTTAAATTTTGAATGTATCCTCTTTATATTAATGTCTTCATCGTACACAACTAATATAATTATTAATCCCATAGCCCTAATTAAGGATCTTCCTGCAGCAAGAATGCTGATGGAGTCTCTTTCTCTTGCTTGTAACATTAAATCTCACTTGTTTTTTTGTTGGCTTCCTGAGACACTCACAACCTATGCTGCTTTTTTTAGTTTTTTACTTCCAATATGTACAATCTAGAAAGTTGAGAACAAAAAAAAAATGGGGTAGAATGTTAAACCCCATACAACTTACTAATTGTAATGTAGTCCTCAACATAGGTTGCAATTAAATTATGCAAAAATTGACCAACATTCCAGGAAATATTTCTTAACTTTCGTTTACCTAATTTTATTTTCAGTAAGATCACTTTTAAAATAACCATATGAATTCATTATTTTTACTCCTTGTTCTTTTTAATACCAAATATGAAACATGTGAAAACGAGTAATATGCATTATGCATATGAATCCAACTCAGCATGCAGCAGAAAGTAGTTGCATCATGTGAGCTCCAGCATCCAAAGAATGGCATCTAAACCAGAATAGAGGAAAAGTCAAAAACACAAAAAATTTATAAAAAAAATCTAGATCGAGATATGATTCTTGTTTCTTGTCCCCATTTAATGACACAAGCCTAACCATTCTTTGGGTCTCAATCTGTGGTCTGTGAAATGTGGACGCATGCAAATCAGAATTCTCCCCATTTTAGACTGCTAATTCTGTTCTCACATACGTGCTTGTATAAACTTTGATTTCATGTCAGGTAAAAAGGTTGGTCAGAGATGAGCCTAACAGAAAGAGAACCTGCATTTTACTATTTTTAAACATATCAAATTCTCACAGAATACAATGTTGCAATGAGATATCCAAGGGATATGATATGATATCTACACAACAAGCAAAGGAAACAAAAATAGAATGGGAGAAGTAAATTACTAATATATTCCTGTTCCTGTTGGTTCATTAAATAAAGTGAAAAAAATAAATGAAAACAATTTGATTCATTCAACTCCAGCATGCCATTGATGTTTAAAAAGTAAACAATCAACTCTTGCCGATTGCGACCCGAAGAATACAAAATTGCGTCAGAATTTTGAAGATAATATTCAACAAAAATGTCTCGTATAAAACTATATTAACAACTATAAGGTTTTTTTGGGTTTACCATGGTATAATACTTGCTTAAGCCCAACTCGGTTATACAACTATAAGGTTAATAATTACACAAAACAAAAAAATATAAATCTCTTCAAAAGTAGTAACAACAGTTGAGGAGAAGCACACGAGACATTAATAAGTAAAATGGTAAAATAGATAATACACTTTCTTTACAAAAGAAATATTATTAAACACCTCTAAAACAAAATTAGGAAATAAAATAGTAATTCAGCCTATTACTGTAATCACCATATTCATAGTATCTTTTGACGAATTGACAGCTTCATATTAAGGCCAGATGATAACTTCCAAATTTCCCCAATAATTGACTTCCCTAGAACTATAACCTCACGACTAAAACTCTAATTTGCATAATTAAAGGTTTAAGAGTACCTGCACAGAACTACAGAACTGAATCCACATTATTGTGTGTGTACAACTATAGACAGCGAAAAATGAATACAAAAGTAGAATTCCCCTGCAAAATAGTGCAGGCACTTGATGAAATTTCAGTCAATTGAGTGGGCAAATTAAATTTAACAACAACAATAAAACACATGATATCCGAGACCTAATTGGAATAAAAATGAATTGAATCAAATTGAATTGAATTGAAATTTACCAAAGAAAATGATTCAAATTGACATCACCAAGAACTTAGCCTATCTTTCTTCCCAGATTCATTAGAATAATAAGCCAAATACCAAGTCACAAACTTGTTCAAACCCTTCTCCAAATCGGTACCAGGCTTATACCCAATCTCTTTCTTGGCCAAACTTATATCAGCATGTGTAAAAGGAACATCCCCATTCCTAGGCATAGCCACAACCTTCTTCTTGGCATGAACCTTCAACAACTTCTCCAGAATACTCACCAGCTTCCCAACCGGCACCGGAGCAGTATTTCCAAGATTAAAAATCCGCAACTGCGCAGGCCCACTCTTCTTGCCACCACTCCCAGTGCTCTTCTCAGCAGTATCCAAAGCCCCCAAACAACCTTTCACAATATCATCAATGTAAGTAAAATCCCTCGCCACCGATCTATGCTCTGCGCCTTCAAATATCTGAATCTGTTTTCCCTTCAGAATGTCCCTCGTGAAGAAGAAATACGCCATGTCAGGCCTCCCCCAAGGTCCATAAACAGTGAAGAATCTCAAGCCTGTCATGGAAAGTCCATAGATATGGTTATAAGTGTGCGCGATTTCTTCACCTGCTTTCTTCGTTGCGGCGTATAAGCTTGCGGGTTGGTCCGTACGATCTTTCTCGGAGAATGGAACCTTCGAGTTGAGGCCGTAAACGGAGCTTGAAGAAGCCCAGACTATAGCGGGTTGAGGGTTCACGCTCTTGCAAGTTTCTAGAAGGTTCACGAAGCCTGCGATGTTGCTGTGGATGTAAGAGGAAGGGTTCTTCATGGCGTAACGAACTCCGGCTTGTGCCGCGAGGTGCATCACGTGCGTGAACTTCACGAG
The DNA here is from genome assembly GCF_000817695.3 of Arachis duranensis. Taxonomy (NCBI): domain Eukaryota; kingdom Viridiplantae; phylum Streptophyta; class Magnoliopsida; order Fabales; family Fabaceae; genus Arachis; species Arachis duranensis. Next base: position 11,233,129 of record NC_029774.3, on the reverse strand, counting down.
CTTGAAGAGCGATTTCAAGAGCGATGAATCGTTGATATCGCCTTCCACAACGAACACGCCCTCACGCGTTAGTAGATCGGCGCGTGAACGTTTTAACGATGGGTCGTAGTAGCGATTGAAGTTGTCGACGCCGACAACGCCGTCGCCGCGGCGCTTGAGTGCCACTGAGACATGGCTGCCGACAAAGCCGGCGGCGCCGGTGACTAGGACGCGGAGACCTTTGGGATTTGACGGCGTAGAAGAGCGAATGACGGAGGTTTGCCACTGAGGACCGCCGCGGAGGGAGCGGCGGGAGTGGGAGGAGGAGGTGGTGGTGGTGGCGGTGGAAGGTGGAGATCCGACGAAGAAGAAGAGGATGACGGCGAGGGAGATGAGAGACCAGAAGATGAGCTTGTTGATGGAGAAAGGGAAACGGGATCTGTGATTGCTCATTGGCTTATCCACCATTGAAGCAAAAGAAAAGAAAAAGAATAATGTTTAATGTATGTTCAGAGTTCACTATGTTGTGTCGGTTGCTCTCTTTGTTTTGCTGCAAATGTGTTATGTTTGTGATTTATGATCATTGTTGTTGGATTTGGGGTCAATTATTATGGGAATATGTATGACTCTGAAAAAAAAAAAAAAGAAAAAGAAAAAGTAAGAGAAAGCGTTAATGTGGGATGATTTGTTTTTGTATGTAAATTCGTTGGGAGGTAAAAGGTTTGGAGATGAGTCGGGGTGGATAAGTACTTTCCAATTATGTGTTGAATTAAATTGAATTGGAGTGTGTGTGTGTGAGAAGAGTGGAAGCAAGGGAGAATAGGATAGGATAAAGATAAAAGATAAAAACAGGGTTTGCAGTTGAACAAGAGTCAAATCCAATGAATACGAAAGCAACAAGAGCATTTTGATTTGATTTTGAGTTTTCGGATGCGGCCGATCCGCTCCTGCTGCAATTTTGCAATTCGCATGTGATTCGGTTTGTACCTATCTATGCGCACAACTTGCTCCACCGATTCCACCTCCTCTGTTAACTTTTTATTTTTATTTAAAGTATTGTATATTAAGATGAGTTCTTCATATAAATTAAATAATTATTTTTATTTTAATTACTGACAATACTTAAAATATTTTACATAATCACAGAACATTCTTTAAATAATAAATAACTTTTAATTACTGAATAAAGTCAATAAACAAGATATATGGAGAGACATCTTGAATATTCATATACGAGTAAAATTGGATATAATTTATTACGACTTATATTTATTAATTTGATTTTTAATTTTAATTTAATTTTATTTACATAATTTAAAATCTTAAAATTATAAAATTATTAATTTAAAGTAATAAATAAATAAATCATGTGTTTTTATATAACGTGCTCAGTCACACTGAAATGTAGTTTAGTAAAATTTTTATCTTTCAAAAGTAGTTTATAAAAATTAATTTTTAAAAGATAATATTTTAAAAGTTATAGTATTTATATTTGGTAATCAAATTAAATATAATTTTAAATAAACACAAACAACAATAATTATATTTGGTAAAATAGCTTTTAAAATTTAAAAATACACATAAATACAAGCATTAAATTCAAAAATTAGTTAACATATAAGGTTATATTAGGCTCTTAAATTTTGAAAAGTACAAGCCAACTTTAAAAAGTTCTATCTTAGGTACTTTCAAAAGTATCCGATCTTTTAAAAATTACAAACACAAAGCACATGGTCTTTTTGATTTACCAAACACAAAATGAACAGTTTCAGCTTTTATACAAACCACAAGCACTTCTTCAAAAAACTTTACCAAACCTAGCCTGAATTGGAAGTTATTTTAATTGAAGGGAAAAGCTCTACGTCCATGTAAAAAATACATGGATGTTATCCAAGTAACTTCCTCCACACACGCGTTCTCCCACCCCATAGTCGTTTGTTATACACGCGCCTCATATAACATATCGTGTTTTCCTCTTCTTTTCTTCTTCTTCTTCTTCTTCTTCTTCTTCTTCTTCTTTTTCTTCTTCTTCTTCTTCTTCTTCTTCTTCTTCTTCTTCTACCTAATAAAATTTGTCGTTTTCATCTGTTCGCGTTTTTCTTCTCTACTCGCATTTTTCATTATTGATCTGCATTGAATTCAACGTGATAAGCTCCGTCGTTCTTCTTCTTCTTTGTTTTCTTCTTCGATCTACACTTCTGAATGGAAACAATGAATGATTCAACTTCAAATAAGTTGAATGAGGTTATTACATTGAGACAGCTAGGGAATGATTGCTGCATGCTATCACAATAATCTTAAACATTGAACAAAGTAAAAGGAGGCCACCAAACCGAACAACATTCATTTGGTGAACCGAAATCACAAAAGCCACCGAACCGAACAATGTACATGTGGTGAATAAATAATGATCAACTTTCAATTAACAAGAATAGTATTTCTCCTTCTCCTTCTCCTTCTCCTTCTCCTTCTCCTTCTCCTTCTCCTTCTACCTAATAAAATTCGTCGTTTTCATCTATTCGAGTTTTTCTTCTCTGGTCGCATTCTTCATTATTGATCTGCATTGAATTCAACGTAATAAGCTATGTCGTTCTTCTTCTTCTTCGTTTTCTTCTTTAATCTACACTTTTGAATGGAAACAATGAATGATTCAACTTCAAATCAGTTGAATGAGGTTATTACGTTGAGACAGCTAGGAGATGATTGCTGCATGCTATCACAATATTCTTAAACATTGAACAAAGTAAAAGGAGGCCACCGAACCGAACAACATTCATTTGGTGAACCAAAATCACAAGGGCCACCGAACCGAACAATGTACATGCAGTGAAGAAATGGTGATCAACTTTTAATCAACAAGAATAGTATTTCTCCTCCTCTTTCTCCTCCTCCTCCTCCTCCTCCTTATTCTTTTAAATTTGCGCTCGTAGGTTCTTCTTCTTCTTCTTCAATTCAGTGGATAGTGTAACTAGGGCTTGAAATTAGTTGTTACTCTGTTCAGTACTTCTTTTGCATGGAGAAATACTATTCTTGTTGATTGAAAGTTGATCACTATTTATTCACCACATGTACACTGTTCGATTCGGTGGCTTTTGTGATTTCGGTTCACCAAATGAATGTTGTTCGGTTCAGTGGCCTCTTTTTACTTTGTTCAAGAAGAAGAAGAAGTAAATGAGCATACGCGTGTTTTCACTCTCATTAATGTGCGTGACTCTATTTGGGATTGGGCCAACTTGGTTACATGGTTACATGGATGTGTAGCACGCCCCATAATTGAATATAAATATAGTATTTATATAGGTGAAAACTCAAATACAGTTAAAACAATATTTAAAATCAATGAATTATATCTTAAATGGCATAATCTCCTCGTACTTATTTAAGACGTCGTGGGTTTGAGTTCCTTATCTTTGGTAAAAAAAAAAAAATCCCAACTATAATCAATTTCACATGAAATTAATTACACGTAAATTTTCACCAAAAAAATATAATGTAGCTAATATAGTATGTTCGTTGTTTATTTTTAAAATTTAAAAATGAATAAATTATATTGATCTTAAATTTAAATAAAAAAATTTAATTTAAATTTTTCAGATAGTTAATTTCTTTCTAAAATCAAATGAACGATTTCAGTTTGCATTATTGTGATTTAAATTATTCAGTTGTAAAAAAAAAATCATGATTTAAAATTTGAAAATTACACAATTTTTAAATTAAAATTACGATAAATATAATTTAAATGAACCTTTTTAAAAAATTTAAAAGTAAATACCAACGTGCTATATGGGAACACGATGATATTTTCTATTTAAATTATATTTATCTAGTTTTAAATTAAGATTTTTATAATTTTAAAATTTTAAATATTTAAATAAAATTAAATCGAACTGAAGCATGTATAATAAAAATGATACGTGTTAAAAATATTTCGCGTAACGAAGTATATACGTGATAATTATCAAATTTTTATTTTTAACAAAAAAAGTATATTAAAATAAATCTCAATAAATTTGATATATTTTAAATATATGATCAATATGATTTTATTTATAAAAATATTTGTTGAATAGTAAATATTTTTTTATTTCTATCGTTTACATTTTGTTTTAATTTTATCTTTAATATTTTAATATATTTCAATTATATATTTGGGTGAGATAATATATAACGTGACAATTTTACGCTAATGACTCAATTTTATGTCACATTTGAATGACATATCCACACACAATAGTCAGATTAGCTGTGTTCATTTTTAAGAGTATTATTGAAACATATTTGAAATATTAGAAGATAAAATTAAAATAAATTAAAATTTAATTATTTTGTGAATTTTTATAATTTTATTAAATTTTAATTAATTTTTTTTATATTTTTTAGGTTTTTTTTATATTTTTTAAATTTTTTTAATTAAGTTTTTACTATAAAAAAAAGTCTAAGATAAATTAACAGAATATTCTATCAAAAAATAAATATTTAAAAATTAAAAGTAAGATATCATTATGAATGATGTCATTTGAATCTTTATCTAGGATAAATTCACAAAATCGCAATTCATATAAAAGATTGATGACTTAATTTGATGTGAATTTATTTGTTCTTGTTATTTAAAAAAAAAATATTTTTTTATATAATTGATTAGATTTTTTGAAATAGTTTTGAATTTCTTTTTGTTTGGTATAAAAGAACAAATTGTAAGAGGAGAAAAAATTAATGGCAAACGCAGTTTTAGGAATAAGACTCCATCAAAAAAAGGTGGTTCGATGATTTTGATGAAGATCATTTGATTTCAGGTAAAATTAAAGAGTGTTCGATTATTTTGACAAATATAATTCCTCTAGAAATTCAATAAGTAAAGAAATTCAATATATTAGAGGCTAAAAATGGGGTTTGTGATCAACAGAAAAATACAAGTAAAAGCACACAAAAGAGAAAAAAAATTGCATATACAAAAATGAAAACAAGCACAAGAAGAACAAAAACAAATAAAAGTAGAAGATGAAGATAGAAATAGAGATACATATGGAGGTAAAAGATGAAGAGAACACGGTTATTATTTTTCTGTAGAAATATAGGTGTTTTTTTTGTTTGAGGTTGTTCATATAGAACATCGCAAAGAGAGAAGAGAGTTTTCTTAGCTTAGATCTATATATCTACGTATTATCTTAAAGACGGTGAAAAAAAAAGAGAAAAATATTCAGGAGAGGAATTCTCAATTCATATGAACAGGGACGGATATAAGGGGGGCGAGTGGCGGCCTCGGCCCCCCAACTTTTTTTAAGAGTAATAAGTTATTATGTATAATTTAATTTTTTTTAAAAAAATATTTAGTATTTAGTCTAGTATAAATAAAAATTCAGTCAAATTTAAATATTAATAATTTTTAATATCTAAAAAGTAAGTAACAATATTAAAGAAATCTGAAAAAGATATTATTACTAATATTTTTTAATTAAATAAAAAATTTCAAATATTATAAAGTGAATTCTTTTTCTTCTTATAGCCGTCTTTTTTTATTCATTTGATATTAATTTTCTCTGTTTCAACTGCTACAATTAAGAGATCTTTTTCAACTATGAATATTGTGAAAAATAACTTAGAAACAAAATAAAAGATGAATTTCTTGATAATTTTCTTTTAATTATATTGAAAAAAAATTATTGAAAAATTTTACACAAATTCTATTATTGGTGAATTTTATGATATGAAGAATCGACCATTTCGTTAGTAAAAAGTATACACATATTTCTTTTTACTTTAAAATATATTCTTTGTCAATATATTTTTGTAATACATCTTATATTATATAATTTTTTTACATAATTTTTAATATTATATGTGTTATTGGCCCCCCATAATATCATTTTTGGATCCGTCCCTGCATATGAGCCATATTATAAGTATAGAGTATGTTAAATAAATAAATTCTATTGTGAAATAAATAATTAAGGAAGATATAAATATAAAATAAAGAAGTATAATTAAATAACAATATTCACGATAATTACTATCTTAATATAATAGAGATGATTAATTATTTACTAATATTATAAAGAGTGAGAGAGAGGAATATTCAGAATAGTTGTAACATAAAGAAAGAGGGAGAATTGTTTTATTGCTTATTATTTTTGTGGGTGTTATTAACGGAGGCTTAACCTCCTAGTTATACACATATTAGGTTTTGATTTTTCAAACTTCATTAAAGCCTTGTGTTATTGAGAAACTAAGCCGCTCAAGTATTAATGGGCATCCAACTCATCCCTTATCACAATACTCCCCCTTGGATGACCATTTAGGATTATGCCTCGTTAAAACCTTACTAAAGAAAAATCCAATGGAAAAAAAATTTTAGAGAAGGAAAAAGAGTACAATATCCTTTTTTATGGGGACTGTCTCATTAAAAAGATTGTCAAGAAAAACCCAATGGAAAAAATCTAACCAAGGGAAAAAGAGTACAGTCTCTCCCTCTTACCGATATTATTTAATATCTTGAAATCGGCGCATCCCAATCTCATGTACCAATCTTTCAAAAGAAGATTTTGGGAGTGACTTTGTAAATAAATTTGCCAGATTATCGTTTGAGCAGATCTGTTGGACATCAATTGTCCCTTGATTTTGAAGATTATGAGTGAATAAGAATTTGGAAGAAATATGCTTTGTTCTATCACCTTTGATGTATCAACCCTTAAATTGAACAATGCATGTTGTATTATCTTCAAACAGGACAGTTGGAGCTATCTTATGATCAATCAGTTCACATTATGATAGAATATATTGAATCAAACTCCTGAGCCAAACACACTCGCGATTTGCTTCATGTATCACTAGTATTTCAGCATGATTAGAGGAGGTTGCTGCTATCGTCTGTTTCGCGGACCTCCATGATATAGCTGTACCACCATATGTGAATAGATATCCTGTTTGAGATCTCCCTTTGTGTGGATCAGACAAGTATCCAGCATCAATATAGCCAACTATTTGTGACTTAGATTCATATGGATAAAATAATCCCATTTCTACCGTTCCATGAAGATATCGAAAGATTTGTTTGATTCCATTCCAATGTCTTCTGGTTGGAGAGGAACTATACCTTACTAGAAAATTTACTTCACATGATATGTCAGGTCGTGTATTATTAGCAAGATAAATTAGCACTCCAATGACACTAAGATATGTTACTTCAGGACTAATGATATCTTCATTTTCTTCTTTAGAACAAAATTGATCATTTTCCACATTCAAAAACCTTATGATCATTGGGATACTTAATGGATGTGACTTATCCATATAGAATCTCTTCAATATCTTTTTTGTGTTTGTTGTTTGATGAATAAAGATTCCATTTTTTATATGCTCGATCTGCAGGCCGAGACAAAATTTAGTCTTTTCAAGATCTTTCATCTCAAACTCTTTTTTTTAGAGTTTTATAATCTTTGGAATCTCCTCAAGAGTTCCAATGATATTTAGATCATCAACGTACACAGTAATTATAATGAATCCAGATGCAGATTTCTTTATGAAAATACATGGGCAGATATCATCATTCTTGAATCCGTTTTTTGCCAGATACTCAGTAAGATGATTATACCACATTCGTCTAGATTGCTTTAGACCATATAAAGATCTTTGCAATTTGACTGAGTATAACCCCTGCGAATATTCATTAGGTGGATTAGATATCTTTAGTCCTTCAGGGACTTTCATATAGATATCATGATCTAATGAGCCGTATAAGTAGGCTGTTATCATATCCATTAAATGCATATGTAGTTTATGATATACGGATAAACTGACCAAATAACGCAATATTATTACATCTACTACAGAGGAATATGTCTCTTCATAATCTATACCGGAACTTTGTGAAAAATCTTGTGCTACAAGTCGAGCTTTGTAGCGTACAACTTCATTTTTCTCATTTTATTTTCTCACAAATACCCATCTGTATCCAACAGGTTTTACATCTTTTGGTGTACGGACTACAGGTCCAAAGACTTCATGTTTTGCAAGTGAGTCTAATTCAGCTTTCATGGCTTCTTTCCATTTTGGCTAATCATTCATTTGTCGACATTCTTCAACTGTTCTTGGCTCAAGATCCTTACTTCCATGCATGATATTTAATGCCACATTATATGCAAATATTTCATTGACAATTGTCTTATTTCGGTTCTATTTCTTTCCTGCATAGACAAAATTTATTGAGATCTCGTTGTTTTCATAATTTTCTGATACCTGAACATCTTCTGGCGTTAAAACTATATCAAAATTTTGGACAACTGTAGGTGTCTTTACTATGTCTTTTTCAACAGAAATAGTATTTACCTCATTTCTTTTTCAAAAATTTTTGTCTTTGGAATTGACAGGCCTACCAACTTCTGGCGTGAATTTGTTTCAGTGGCTTCGATTGGGACATCAATTCGAATTGGAGAATTTTTCGCTGGTATATAAGATTTGGTTATCCTCTTTGTATCGGAGAATGCATTAGGCAATTCATTTGCTATTCTTTGCAAATGTATAATCTTTTGAACTTCTAGTTCACATTGCCCTGATCGAGGATCCAAATGCATCAAGGATTATGCATTCCAATTAAGTTCATTTACAGGAAGCTTATTCTCTCCTCCTAATATTAGAAATTTTGATTCATCAAAATTACCCGCAAATCGGGCTTTAAATACATCCATAGTTTGTATCTTAAAATACCTTACTATAGAGGGAGAATCATATCCAACATATATCTCCAATTTTCTTTGGGGTCTCATTTTGGTGTGAGAAGGTAGTGCAATGAGAACATATATTGCACACCCAAATATTCTTAAATGGAAAACATTTGGCTGATAATTGCATAGGAGAGAACTGATGATAACTTGTTGGCCTCATACGGATAAGTGTTGCGGCATGTAAAATAGCATGCCTCCAAGTCGAGGTTGAGAGATTTGTTCTCATAAGTAAGGGTCTAGCAATTAATTGGAGGTGTTTAATAAGTGATTCTACTAACCCATTTTGTGCGTGAACAAGAGCTACTAGATGTTCAACACTTATTTCGTTAGCCACACAATAAGTATCAAAGGTTTAGGAAGTAAATTTACCAGTATTATCAAGACGAATTGCTTTAATTGGATTTTCTGAAAACTGTGCTTTTAATCGAATAATTTAAGCAAGTAATCTCGCAAACGCCAGGTTGCGAGAAGACAATAAGCACACATGTGACAATCTCGAAGATGCGTCTATTAGAACTATAAAATATCTAAAGGATCCACATATATCGTCTTGAATCCTTTCTAGGAATTCAGGGGATTCAAATCCAATCTTTACTGGTGATGGCCTTAAAATTAACTTTCTCTGAGAACATGCAGCACAACAAAATTCACTAAATTTAAGAATCTTTTGGTTCTTTAGTAAATGTCCATGGGAGTTTTCAATAATTATCCGTATCATGGTTGTTCTTGGATGACCCAGTCGATCATGCCAAGTTATGAATTCATTTGGACTAGTAAACTTCTAATTTACAATGGCATGTAATTCAATTGCACTAATTTTGGTATAATATAACTAGATGAAAGTGAAGGTAACTTTTCTAATATAACCATTTTATTTAAATCATGAGTTGTGATACATAAGTACTCACGACTTCCCTCATTCATTGTTTCAATATGATATCAATTTTGGCGAATATCTTTGAAACTCAATAAGTTTCTTATAGACTTAGTAGATAATAGTACATTATTTATTATGAACTTTGTTCCTTCGCGAAATAAAATTATAACTCTTCCGTAGCCTTATATCACATTGCTTGATCCAATAATAGTATTAACATATTCTTCTTTTGGCACAAGATGAGTAAAGTATATATTATATTTGAGAATAGTGTGCAAACTTACACTATTCGCAAGGCAAATATTTTCACTATATGTCCTTGCCATGCTATTCAAAGACAAATAATAATAAAATGAGTAGAAATATTTGCGAAGTAAAATTATTTTCTTGATTGAAAATATTTTTCTAAGAAGTATAGTATATACTAAAAATTTTATTGTTATTATCTTTGGGACTTTCAGTAATTTTGAAATTCATAAATATTTCATCGTACTTGAAATTCAAATGCATAGAAAATAAAACTTAATAAGTTCATTATTTATTTACATGAGTATTTAACAAACTCACATATTAAACTATTCTATCATTGATCAAATGGTCAATATTTCTTTAAGGATCCTCAAAGAAATCAGATACATCATCATGAGTGGTGGAATTTTCAGCATCATTTGAAACAAAATTTGTTTCCTTTCCTTTGTCATCCTTTTTCAAAGATGCTTGATAAAGATCGACTAGGTGCCTTGGGGTACAACAGGTACGCGACCAATGGTCCTTTCCACCACAACAAAAATATTTATCTTCTGTTGATTTATTTTGCCCAGAGTTTCTTTCTTTATCCCACTTCTGGTGAGATCCTTTCTTGTGAACATAATTCTTCTTCCTTCCATAATTTTTCTGGTTACTAAAACCTTGCCATTTACCTCTTCTGGGGTTATAATTTGCCGCATTTGCTTCAAGAAATAGGGCGGCGCCAGCTGGACTCGCTTCATGATTTCTTAAAAGTAATTCATTGTTGCGTTCAGTAACAAGTAAGCAAGAAATTAACTTAGAAGATTTTTTAAATCCTTTTTCTTGATACTGCTACTACAGGAGCACATTCGAGGCATGAAAAGTCAAGAATATTTTTTTCAACATGTCATTATCAGTTATCTTTTCCCCACATAATTTCATTCGTGAGGTGATTCAAAATATTGCTGAATTATATTCATTTATAGATTTAAAATCATGTAGATGCAAGTGCGTCCATTCATATTGAGTTTGAGGAAGTATCACCGTCTTTTAATGATTATACCTTTCTTTAAGGTCTTTTCACAGATTTACAGGATCTTTTATTGTGAGATATTCGTTTTTCAATCCTTCGTCAAGATGACGACTTTGGCTTTATTCTCCTGCGATACATTATTTTCAGCCTTAATAGAGATGATCAATATATTTACTAATATTATAAAGAGTGTGAGAGAAAGGAATATTCAGAATAGTTGTAACATAAAGAAAGAGGGAGAATTATTTTATTTCTTGTTGTTTTTGTGTGTGTTATTAACGGAGGTTTAACCTCCTATTTATACACATATTCGGCTTTGATTTTTCAAACTTTGTTAAAGCCTTTTGTTATTGAGAAACTAAGCCGCCCAAATATTAATAGGCATCCAACTCATCCCTTATCACAACAAATTCATAATTCACTAATATTTTTTGACGTTTAATGTCAACAGAGACTTAATTAAAAAAAAATAAATGATATAGGATTGTAATTAAAAATAAAAAATGTATAGAGTCTAATTAAAAATTCGATAAAACTATAAAGACCTGCAAAGTAATTAAACCTAAATTAAATGTTAAAAATATTATTCAATTTTTTTAAAAATATTAGAGACAAAAAGTATATTTTATTTTTAAAAAGTTGTTAATTTACATTTTATCAATAAATTTATGTAAATGTAACTTTATTTTTAAAATGAGGAGAATAATTTCAATATAGTTTCTTTAGTTTGGTGGATAGAATGTGAACTTTTGGTGAAAATTAAATCTTAAATATATATTTAAAAATCATATAAAAATGTAAGCGTTTGCCCTCCTTTTTTCCCTTATTGCTGAACAATATATTCATTGTTGGTTTTGGTCTGGGGAAACAACGTTTGGATTGGGTTTTCCTGAAACTCAACACTCAATTTAATTTACGTTTTGGGCTCTGTTCTTAATGTTAGACAGTAGTCCAAATAGCTTAACAATTGGGAAGAAAAATGAGAGTACTAAATATTTGTTTTGAACTTCTCACCGGAAAAAAAAAAAGAAAAAACACTATGCCTTGATATCTTTTTGGGTTTAGCAAAGGGGTGTTAGGCCCAAAAAATATAAATTCCAAATTAAGCTCAATAATTTTTGTTTTGGACAAAATAAAAAAGTTTTATAAGATACAACATACAAGGTAGGAACAGACCCAAAATAAATAAAAAGAAAGGAAGCCCAAGACAGCCAGCCTAAAAGAAGCAGAAGGAAAGATGATTTTGTTAAAAAAAAAAAAACACGTGATTGATGGTAAATAGTAAGATTTTCTGTCTATATATATATGAAGACTGACTTGGAGCCTTCCTTCACTCCTTATCGGAAAACTTTTGTATCTCGCTTAGAAAGAGTGATCTCATACCGCTTCCTATCGGTCTCAATCCTAAGACAGTGTGGCAAATAGAGAAATTGAGGTTTTAAGAGTAATACCACCTTGGATCGGAGGAATTAATTACATCAAGATTAGGAATCAGTCATAAATCATAACAGACTGAAGACAAATGAAGTAATGCACAACAGATCCTGAAAATCAAGCTTTTACTTCAGTTATATTATATACCTACCAAATAAACAAAGATATCTTGTTATGGAAATTAGATGTGCAACACTTACCTGATCAATAAATTTTTCAACAAAGATTTATTTATTCTGACAACCATCTCGGCATAAATACTCAAAGCAAACCCATGAACCAACTTATTAGTTTGTTATTATAACATAGCAAGCCATCGATTAATTAAGTAAACTAAGCAGAATATTGATCACATAATTCAGTTTGTTTTCCTCTGATGGATATAGAAACTCATGAAGAGGCGTGATTGGAGCAGTTTTGAAAGCAAACTGAAGTTGTGTGACGGTTACAAACATTATTAGAAAACAGAGCAAGAGACAAAGCAGTCCTGAATGTTGGAACAAATCCAAATTATGTAGCTGATAATGCAAGCACAGTAGCAGGGTGATGTCAATGCTGGCAACTGCAGCTGACATAGTTGGTTCTCCTTCTTGTTTTGCATTGCAACCATATATTCATAATTCATCTATCTATCAATGCATTCGGATCCATGTGGTGTGGACCTCAACACAAACCCCTCCTTCCCAAAATTTCTCTTCTATATACCCATTTATGTTGCTATTGACCTATTGTTTGTAATAAAGCAAATGTACTCTCTACTTGGCAAGCTAGCTCATGTTTCCTATAAAAATATTGCAATTTTTAATTTCATATATTCCTGCTCCTGCGCCTCCTTTTCTCAAATTTCGCTGCATCTAAAACGAGGTTAATTGGTTCCTGTGTGGTTTTTTCTAGAGACCAGTAATTTATCTTTTGTTTTAGTTGAATAAATAAACATAAAGAAAAAGTAAAAAAGAAAGAGGGGAGCAGGGAGAGTTATGATGGGTGTATGGGTATGACATGGATATCATAACATATGATGATGGATGCTTATCCATGATGGTGTTCCCAACGGCCAATAGTGTCGTCTTTGCCTCGGACCACTTTTCGGTGCGGTCCCCCATTTTTTTTTTTAACCAAAAACACAAAACACCACGTAATACTCAGTAGTACTCTACTATATAATTTCCTTACGCCCGGCGTCGAAATTCCCATAATACCCCTAGACACCTATTTTCCCGCGCAAAAGATGAGGAGATGGAAAATCTCAAATCAGATGACGACCACAGCCATCATCCTCATCATCAATTCTCTCTCTCTCTGGACCCCACATACACTTTAAGAATCTAACTGTCCTCCATTACCCTTACCCGCAAATCAATGTCCCCAAAAACAATACTCCATTATTCCTTTCCCCAATTTTCTTTAATTTTTTACTACTCGTCGTTGTTTGTTTCTCTCTCTCTTTTTTTTTTCAAATTTCCTGAAAATAATTTGAAAAAAACAAACAATGAAAAGTGAATATGTGTGTATAAAGGAAGTTCATCCACTGAATCACTCACGTTTTGTACTTGGGAGCTCTCTCAGCTTCTGAGCTCACTCCTTCACTCCCCTCAGCTACCTCATTTTCCCATTCACTAAAACAAATTTAAAATGAACACGGCGGTTCACTCCAATGTCGCCATCTTGGTGTTGGTGGTTCTGTTCGCGGCGGATCCGGCGGCGGCGTGGAGGCCGTGGCCGCAGAACGCCAACAGAATGAACGTCTCCGATTACGCATTCGGCGACTCAAAGAAGTACGAAGGTTCATCGGAGTTCGTGAAGCTCCGGTACCACATGGGCCCCGTCCTCACCACCAACATCACGGTGCACACAATCTGGTACGGCCGCTGGGAGCGCAACCAGAAGAAGATCATCCGCGAGTTCATCAACTCGATCTCCGCCGTGAACTCCCCTCGCCCCTCCGTGGCGGCGTGGTGGCGCACCGTCCAACTCTACACGGACCAAACCGGCGCCAACATCTCAAAATCCGTTCGGCTCGGCCAGGAGAAGAACGACCGGTTCTACTCCCATGGCAAGTCCCTGACGCGGCTGTCGATCCAGTCCGTCATCAAGAGCGCGATAACCGCCAGAACTAAACCGTTACCGATCAACCCTCGCAGCGGACTGTACCTCCTCCTAACCGCGGATGACGTTTACGTTCAAGATTTCTGCACGTCAGTGTGCGGTTTCCACTACTTCACTTTCCCCTCTTTGGTTGGTTACACGCTTCCATATGCTTGGGTTGGAAACTCCGAGAAGCTCTGCCCCGGGCAGTGTGCCTACCCGTTCGCCGTGCCCGCCTACATTCCCAACATGAAACCGTTTAAGTCCCCGAACGGCGACGTTGGAGTCGACGGAATGATCAGCGTGATCGGACATGAGATGGCGGAGCTTGCAACGAACCCGTTAGCTAATGCTTGGTATGCGGGTCAGGACCCGACGTTCCCCGTTGAGATTGCGGATCTCTGCGAGGGGATCTACGGTACTGGAGGGGGAGGATCTTACACGGGTCAGGTATTGGACGCTCACGATGGTGCCACGTATAACATGAATGGCATCAGGCGTAAGTATCTGGTTCAGTGGGTGTGGAGCCACGTTCTGAATTACTGTACTGGCCCTAATGCTCTTGATCACTGATTCAAAAGTATAAATTCTAAACAACAGAACAAAACCGTGATCATCTCGATCTAATTGAATCCTCTTCCTCTCTTTGGATGTATGTAGAATGAGATTATCTCTTCTTCCTTTTTGGGTTTCTTTTTTAATTTTGGGGTTTAATGAAATTATTATTGCTGTCATGAGGTCAGGTTTTAATTTTTGTTTGCAGGATTGTGGGCTTGTGTGGGGGGAGCTTGGTAATTTAGTTAAGGTAGTTAAGTTTGTTCATTAATGCAAATAATGTAATTTTATTACTTTTAAATTATAATTATATGACCATGATGGATGAGGGTCTTTGACCCTTAACTATCTCTTCCAAATACGATATTCATTGAACGATGAGAATGGGTCGAGCTTGTTTGGGAGCATCATCTACTTTGTGCTTCTGTAATATTTGAGGGACCATGATGATATATTGATATATGAGTAGGTGATGACAATAAAAAAGGAATTAAATAAGATTAGGTATGTTTGTTTAAGTAAATAATGGTACGGGTGATTGAATGTGATGGACAATAGCAAGGTTTTGGTGTTATTGTTATGGTGGTGTTGCAACCTTACTGTTGCTGATTCATTCATTCTTGTCCTTTCAACACCTGCCAAGTGCCAAGGACCCTTTCCATTTCCCACTCCTCACTACTAAACAAACATGTTGCTTATTCTGTTACTCTCATCCACTTACTACTCCACTATCAATCAATCTAACCATACATGCATTATATGTATTCACCGTATCATTCATCTTCTCTGATCTCCTACACATCTTGTTTGATTTCCTACCAATTCCTAAGTTTTTAATGTATGTATTATATATTTATTAAAAAAACTTACAAGCTCTTTTTGGTGTATCTTATACCCTAATTTTCTAATTTTGATCCATTCTTCAAGGAATGACTTATTACCGACTGGTTTTTTTTTTTTTCATAACTATGTTTAATAATATTTCTGAATTCAGTCTTCTAAATATAGGAACGTTATATTATAATAATATTGTTAGAGGATCAAGGCATCAGGCTAACTCCACTGAAATGTTCTGATCCAGGTGGTTTTTATATGGTGTATTTGGTTGTTTCAGCTCAAAAACGGAAAGGTACATTTTTATGAATCTAATTCATGTAACAATTTACGTTCCATTTAACCCTTCAATCTAGGGTTGTGTGATTGGAAGTTTAACCAATAACGATATTAAAAAACTCTTGAATTTGAGTGTTGGTCACAAACAGTCCAGGAATTAATTCTAATTCGCTTCCAATCAACAAGAGAAAGAAAGAAAAGTTGATTCCCAAATTTTTACTTTAATCTTAGAGCATCTCTAAGTTTTGATTTTAGTTTAATTTTATTTTGGATCTTATAAGATATCACATAAATATTTCATAAATATTTGTGGGATCATATATTATAAAAATTAATTTGATATTCAATATGAGATTCATCCTAATACTTGATTTCATTTTAATTTATTAACAACATTATAATATTTATTTAATAAATTTAATGGATATATAAGTAATTTCATTATATTGGTCTTTCTTTAAAATGATATAATATTTGTTTACTGATATTCATATTATTTCAAAGATTATATTTAATATAAATTTTAATTTCAAATCAGTTGAGTTATTGTAAAAATCAAAAGTGATATTAAAAAAAAAGTATCCCGTTAGAATTGTTTTTATGGTTCATTTGCGAAAGATAAAATGGCTAATATTTGGTGTCTACACTTTTGACACAGAACTCAGATTTATCACATATTGTATAGTTTAGTTTGGTCTGGAAGTACCTAGCAAAACATAAACACCCCCTCCAACACGACATTGTTTGGAAGGAAGAAAAGGAATTGAGTTGTCCTAAACCTACACAACTTGGTGTTGGTACAAAACGGACATATAATTCATTTAACGGTATCACGTAGGTAATGTCGTTATATTCGGCTGCCGTGGGTTGAGTTCTCAGTTCTCACTTTTCACTTCTCCGAAAAGCAAATATGGCTAACGGTGTTAGTGGATACGGATAGCAACCGCATTGTCTTTTAAGAAAATTGATAAATATGAGAATTAATATTTACTCTTCTTAATACAAATTCTGTTTAATTCAATAAAGAATAAATGACTATTTGCATTCATAAAAAATGAAAATACTGACATATATTTTTATACTATATCAAAACTAACGAAATTTGTATCCACACAAGATGCATTTTATGTGACAAAAATATCTTACGTGGTGCTTCAATCCTTCAAAGACAGGATGTTTTTGTCACACAGATGACATCTTTCATGGATATAAGTTTAATTTTAATTTACTGTAGGTACATATGTTAATTTTTTTATCTTTCATATATATAAATGGTTATTTATTCATTCAATAAATAAGGATAAAAATTTATATAAATGTGTGATTTGCATAAAAGGGGTTGATAATTTTCTAAAGCCAGCTCTATTACATACATACAAAAGTTAGTTATCAAATTAATTATCAATATAAAATATATTTAAAATAAATTATATAAATATATATTTATACATAAATATATAATAATTAATTTAATAACTAATTTTTAGTATTATATAATATTTTTGTTAATTTATATATGATAGAAAGAATCGCGTAATACCTTTATCATAGTTATTATTTGAATTTAAATTGAAGATTTGAGTTTGTTTGTTTAGGGTTTATCTTTATGATTAAATTTAAATTTTATATTTACTATGTTATTATTTAATCTACAATTTTGTTACACATCTAATTTTTTTTGAGATATTTTTCACATCCAAATAATTTTGGCATCTAAGTTCATCTAAGCAATTTTAGATCACGCGTTTTTTCTGTTTTTTTCTTTCCTTATGCTTCTTCTTCTTCTTCTTCTTCTTCTTCTTCTTCTTCTTCTTCTTCTTCTCCCGCATTTCTTCTTCTTCTTCTTCTTCTCCCGCATTTCTTCTTCTTCTTCTCACGCTCGTTTACGCACGGAGCGTCTTTTTCATCGTCTTCTTCGCCGCGTTCCTCCTCTTCCTCATTCTCCTCCTTTTTCGCGTTCCTTCTTCTTCACGTGTTTTTTCCTTATCATCATTCTTTTGTTGTTGTTACTACTGTATTTTTTTGTCTTTGCCTCCTTCTCTCCTTGGTGAAGAAGCAGTAGAAGGTGAGAAGAAAGAGTTTTAAATTGTATAGAACAGAAATGAACCGAACATGTACTCATGGTGAAACAATTGTATAGTACTGAGTGAACGAAACATAATCCATTATATAAAATCAAATTCGAACAGCTTTCTACATAATGAACCGAACACGTACTCATGGTGAAACAATTATACAGTACTAAGTGAACGAAATATAATCCATTATATAAAATCAAATCCGAACAGCTTTCTGCATAATGAACCGAGCACGTACTCATGGTGAAACAATTGTACAATACTGAGTGAACGAAACATAATCCATTATATAAAATCAAATTCGAACAGCTTTCTGCATAATGAACCGAACACATACTCATGGTGAAACAATTGTACAATACTGAGTGAATGAAACATAATCCATTATATAAAATCAAATTCAAACAGCTTTCTGCATAATAAATCAAACACGTACTCATGGTGAAACAATTATATAGTAATGAATGAACGAAACATAATCCATTATATAAAGTCAAATTCAAAATTCCTCTGTCTACAATCTAGAGATTATCAATTCAATTCAATTCAGATTTAGAACACTTGCGTCCATTCAATTCATTTCAATTCAATTTAGCAATTGCATTTCATTCAATTCGATTGAAAAAATAATCCATTAGCAAAATGTTAGTGTTATTGGTGATGACGATAACGAAAGAGGAGAAGGAGGAGGAGGTATACGTGAATTTGAAAGAAGAAGAAGATGACGTATGCGTGTATTTGAAAGAAGAAGAAACGCGGGGAAAGAGAAGAAGATAAAGCGCGTGTAATGACGCTCTTTTAATGAGAGTGGTTTTTGTTAGTATTGGACCTACTTGGATAAAACTTGGATGAAAAAAATACTTGGATGTGTAGCATAGCCCAGTTTTGTTGGCAACCAAATCTAATCAACTTGGTTTAAATCTAACAAAAACCAATTTCATTAGGGAGAACGTGTATCACGCTCCAACTCTCAGCGGCACTTCTTCTTCTTCTTCGCGCTTTTTCTCTTATTCTTCTTCGCATTCCTTCTTCTTCTCTGCATACAATTGTTGCGTTTTTAGTTGGTTCAAATCTAACAAAAACTAATTTCATTAGGGAGAACGTATATACGCGCTCCAACTCTTAGCGGCACTTCTTCTTCTTCTCTACATAAAATTGTTGCATCTTTTCTTTTTTTTTTCTCTCATCATTTTTCTGGTGATTTTTTGCAGCATTATATATGTCTTTTTTTTCTTTATTTGATTTTTTTTGTTAAAAGGGTAAAATAAGAAGAATTATGAGAATATGAAACAAGAAAAGAAGAAAATGATGATAAGGAAGAAAAAGAAGAAAAAGGTGAGAAGTCTCGCTGTATTTCATGTGATTTGAGGTGCACTTGCTATTGTCCTCTTTTTATTGTAACTAGTTAATAGAATATTGTGTAGTGCTTCTGGTTTTTTTTTTTTTTACATATTTGAGTGATTTGTATGTGTTTTTATTCATTTTTAAGGATAAATAATATATATATATATATAATTTCATAACTATTTTAATAAATGTATAATTTCTAAAGACATAAAAAAATTATAATTTCTAAATTCACAAACATTAAAGTCTTTAAAATTATAAATATACAATAAACATAATCATAAACCAAATTTTTTGAAATAAAATAATAAATCCAATATTGTCCAAAGTAAAATAAAAATTGTTCAAAAAATATAATTAAACATCTATAAGTTTAAAACATAATTAAGCAAACGTAAAATATAATCCAAAACACTAAATTAGAACATTTTTAAAAAATGTCCCTAGAAAAAAAAAGTGCTGGGCCCGCCCTCCCCCTACCAAAGCCCGCGGTTTAAGCGGTGTAGGTTATGCAGGCTTTCGAAGTATGGCGGTCTCAATTTTCTAGCCCGACCAGCCTTTTTTGATGGGTTGCGCGGACAGGACCGGCGAGTTTAGGCACGTTTGCCACCCCTAGTTGTAGCTAACCCATATACGTTTGTTGTAGTGGTTCTAGTGTCATTTTGTGCATGTTTGATTGAGTTGTATGTCTTTTTGAACTAACATTATGTGATGTAAATTGTAATAAAAAAAATAATAGTGGTGTATTTACTTTGTATTTCGGTGTATTTTATGTGAATTGAGGTGCACTTGATGTTGTTGTTATCTATTAACCTAATTTTTTATTCTTTATAGAAAAAATGACAATAAAAAAAGGTTGTTGAGAGGAGCACCACAAAAAAAGAAGAACCAAAATATAGAAAGTCCTTACTCTTAATAGATTGTATAATGTAAATTGTTACATCAGGAAATAAAGAAAGTCAATAGATTGTATAATGTAAACTGTTAACAATATATCTTCAATATTGTTTTAAATTGTGTGTACAATTTTGAATTAACAAACATATACTTTGTATCTTTATAAATATTCAATCTAAACTTTTCATAAATTTTTTTTGCAAAATTAAACTTCACCTATCTATACTGTATTAAAATCATGTTAATCAGAATAAATCCAAGTTCACAAACTTACAAAAAATATGAAAAATTTCTATAATACACTGAATTACTAACCGAAAACATCAAAATTATTCAAATAAACACCAAGAAAATACTTACAATTTTTTTTTGCAAATTTTTATTAGGAGATATAGAAATTGTGTAAATTGAATTTCTGCATTGCTTAACTATTAAATTGTATGTGTATTGTATATTCAAAATAAACAAATCTCTTAAAAAAATTGAAGAAACAAATTTCAAAACAATCAGTAACATGGTAAATAGAAAAAAAACAAGAAAATATAAAAATTAAATCTCATTTTCATTATAAAATAAAAATATTACATAGATTGCACTAAAACTGTATTGCAAAACACCGAAATGCCTTAGATAAATACCAAAAAGTCTATCTTATTTTTTTTAATATCTGAATTGATAATTTATTATTTGTCGATGATAATGGCTGGAAATTGACTACACCACTGATACACCATCTAAAAGGTTCAACTGCAAAAAGTAAATCATATATTAGTGCAATTATCAACATGTATAAACTAAATTTTCCTATTTAAAGCACATCAATTGGTTCGTAATTTCATTTTTTTTCTTATTTGTGTTCTAAATTTTTGTAGAAAAACTTGCAAGTTTAGAATAATCTTTGTAGAATTTTTCAACTTCTTCACGTGTGTTAAAATTTCTTCCAACCTTTAGCACAAGCTACTCATTAACATCTCACAGAAACTGAAATTACACTGAAAATATTTCCAAAATAAACCAATTTATCATTCAAAATACACCAAAACTCAAAATAAAATTGATTCATCAAAACAATAATTCAGATTCAGAACTTGTACATTATATTCAAATTCAAACCATCAACCATGAATAGCAATTTTCATAAACAAAAACAAAATTATTCAACTACAAACGAACCATACCTCAGCTTAATTCGATTTAAAATAATAATACAATTCGCTCTGGTTTAATTGACCGTTTGAATTTCAAAATATACTGAAAATATTTTCAAAATACACCAATTTATAATCCAAATATAACGAAACTGAGAGCGAAAAAAATTTATCAAAATAATAATTCAGATTTAGAACTCCTACATTACATTCAAATTCAAACCATCATATGAAAGTAGGACAGGCATGCATCATATGCATTTATGTGATATTGTTTGGGTGTGCATATTATATTTGGTTTGCCTATTTGAATATTTCTGTTTAACTGTTAATTGTCATACTTGTTGTAATTGCTCTTGATTGTTTTGAAGTTCATTACTTATGATTGTAACTGGTTGGTTCGGATTATAGTAATTTGAGTGTTGTTTGATTATGTTTGAGTCTAAGACCGTGACTGTTTGGGCCGGAAGTCATAATTGGACAAGTTATATTGCCTTGGTAAGATTGGTTAGAACAGTTCTTTGGTATTTAGCAAAATCTTTTAGATATTGTGTTTGATTGGATCTTATAAATTAAAATATGTTTTTTAGAATTTGGATAATTAATTTTTTATGTTCGAAAAGATTCATAAGACGAACGATGATCACTGCGGTTAAAACTCATTCTTTTCTATATATGCATATCCTCTTATAACAATTCTTAATTTTTCTGGTGAAACTGTGTGGTTAGACTCTCACCCCCTACAGTCTTATCTTTTCAGGAAACGGACGAAGAAGTTCATGAAGAGATTATTGCGCTTTTGATTATGCGACATTGTTGTATTAGCGTAGTTATTATGTTTCCTTGCCATTATTATTATATTTTTGTAAAGAGGGGTAGGAGTAGTGACTGTGATTGGTTTATATGTAGGCGTATTTATAGAAAAAAAAAGTATTTTTGATTTTTCAAAGAAAGGTTGATACGTTTTCAAGTTAAAGGCTCCTATTTTATATTTAAATATATGGATGTTGTCGTAATATCCTCGCTATCAGAGTGGCACAACCAGAAGCGTAACATTTTGGTAGTAAGGGTGTTACAAACTGCACTTTAGTCACTTGATTCGATTCAAAACAATAATCAATTCGTCCTGGTTCAATTGACAGTCTGAACTTGAATTATTCATTATCTTTGAAAACGAAATATCTGTTCAAAGCTGATTTCACAACTTAATTTTAAAAATTTTGATCCAAATCTTCAAATCAGATAAAGAGCATTGATCTTGAACGAAGAGAACGCAAAAAACGAAGTGAACATAAAAAAGAAAGAGAAATACAGATAAAACAGAAATAAAAAAGAACATAGAAAAAATAGAAAATGCTGAAAAATATAAAAAAAAAATAAAATTAACATGATACAGAAAGTTATATATATTCGAGCATTAAGTCAAAAGTTTATTAAAGATAGCAGCGCATAGAGGTAAATTAGATTAAACCTATTTAGTTAGACTTGATATTAAATGATTTGAACATTGAGATTAATTGTTGAATCTATTACTATTACAACTACTTTAATTTTAAATAGAGTGATAACTAATATATCTATATATAATAAGTTCTGGTATAATTTATGTTTAAATTTAACTAGTTTTTTATTTAAAATATCTTTAAAAGAAAGAAATAATCTCAATTATGTTCCTAATCCTTAGCATCACTTTAATTATTAACTCCAAGCACTAAAAAAGTTGGCTCAAATGTTGAGATAATTATTCTTTCCTAAAAGTCTAATCAAATGATCAAAGTGTAGATATCATATTGGAGTAATTGTTTGAGGACTTCAAGCTTCGTATACTAACTAAGTTACATTAATTCTGGATTGACTTGATCTGAGTTAATTGAGATCAATTAATAAAGGATCAACAGAGCTTAGTGATCTAGACCTAAAAAAGGGTTTCAATTTCTATATTTATTGGGATTTTATTATTAATAATTAATGAGTAACCTAAGAATATATTTTAAATAGTCAATTATATTGAACTCCTAAAAAACTTTGATTTTTTTTATATTTTTTAAAAACATTTGATGACTCTTCAAAAAATATCTTTAATTAAACACTTGTTATAGTATTTTTCCTTCTCTTGCTATCTTTAATTACTATTCAATGCATACTAAGATCGCTAATAACCGAATCTTTATATAGTAATTAGTTAAAAACGTTACAATAAACGATAATGTTAAAGAGAGAAAAAAAGTTAAAATTTATTTTATTTAATATTTATTAATTATTATTTTTAGTTAATTTTTTTAATTATCAAATATTTTCGTACAGTTAAATGGGACATCATGGATGTCTTTTCTTAGATTAGACCCTCACTAATTAAATCACTCGGGGAATCTTTGAAATGAAAATTTGTGCAGGTGTCAAAGAGATTAGGGAAACTTGTTTTGGAATCATTAGTAAATCTTGCTTTACTACTTTAATTAAGCATCACTGGATAATCCTTTTTTATCAAAAGAATACAACAATAATTGATGTACTATTTTCTCACTTCAATCAGCATACATTTATCATTATTCGTTCGTGTATTGTTCTATTTTTTTTCAAAATAATTCTTAATATTATATATACATTTGATCATTTATTTTTTCTATATAAATAGTATATATATTTGTCCATTTGATGATAAAATTAAAATGAGTAAACAATTGTTTAAAAACAAACAATTTTAATACCTATTATGTCGACAAGAGTCAAATCTTGTTGAAAAGTGGTGTTGGCCTGCATGCATTATTTCAAAACATGGCAAGAAGCCAACAATCTTAGCTTATCCTTAAACTATGCATAAGATTCCATTCATGGCACATTAATTAACAGAATGAACTCGTGTGACAACAATTCAATGCTGATTCTTCTATACTACCAAAATTAAAATAAAATAAAATTGAATGTGTAATCAACTATAAGTTTTACCACATACGGCCGCGTGTATTTTATCAAATAATAGCCTAATGATATTATGGGATATAGAAGCCAATTCTTAATCTGGAGCAACATCTGAATTTTATTTAAATAATCAATTATTCCTAATCTACCCTTAATTTGAGGAAAAATTCCATTGTTTTGTAACTTGTAATGCAGTTGATACCTGAAAGAAGAATGTTAGGTAAATAATGATTATCTTAAATAATATGAATAAATTATTAATTAAATACAAATATATTATACTTTAATTTAATACTATTCATTAAATTTATTCTTTTAATTTTATTAATTTATATTATTTACACATTATTCAAAAATATTATTAGTTATCTGTACTTTTCCTACCTAAAAAAGTTGAGGCACAAAAGTTCAAGTTTGCTTGTCCTTTTAACTATGTTATGCAAACTGGAAACTTAGCATATCATCTATTACTTGTTCTTTCCAAGAAAGGGTAAATTGGATTTCAACCATTTTTACTATTTTTTTTTTCAAATAATTTTTACTCCTTTTAATGCAAACTCCAATAATATCACTCGAATCGGATCCGGTATTTAATTCATAACAGTAATGGGAATTAATATATATATGTTGTATTTTCCTTTCTATTTTTTTTTAAAAACGGTGACAACATATATAAAATGAAAATAAGAGCTATATAGCATATGGAGCAACTTTTTATTTTAATTCAGTTCAATAATTATTGGAAAAAAATAATAGATGGTTTAATAATAATAATAATAATAATAATAATAATAATAATAATAATAGGAACATAATCCCCTCATAAAAAAGAAAATTGCCATACAGTATTAAAAAAATTCGATAGGAGTTGAATATGCGTAAAAATTATGAGTTAAATTTTAAAGTAATTTTTAAAATTAGCTGTTTATACTAAAAAAGGTCCTTAATAATCTAATTGCATTATATTTTAAAAATGAATAAAATTATCCCACGTTATTTTTTCGTCAAGTTACTCGTTACACAATAAATAACATAATGTATACTTTTTTACGCGAGACTAGACGAAATGATGATTGCTTTAATTTTGGCGCCAAATACTTGAGGAAACGACATCATTTAATTTTAATAACCATAATATATCTTATTCCTCACAAAAAATATAACTATTAAAATTAAATTATGTTGTTTCTTTAAATATTTAATCCTAAAATTAAAGTGATATCCTTTGATCTAGTCGTCGTGAAAAAAATATACTGTCATAGTGTCATTGACTACGTGGAGTAATTCAACTAAAAATAAATAAAAGACTATTAGTAATTTTTTAAATTTTAATAAAATTTATATAGTGTAATTAAAATCTAAGAAAATTTTCCGATACAAGCTATCAATTCGGAGTTTATCTTTAACACTTAACTTGGAATTGTACAGATGTGAATGTGAATTTCCTCTTCCATGTATATGTGCAGGAAAAATAGTAACACCACCGTTTCATTCCATATTCCGATTCCATTCAAATTCAATAGAGATAGATATTTTCACTTTAGCATTCAATCATAACTTGTTAAAAGTGAGACTCAATACAATAATGTTGAGGGTACCACTAAAAATCCAAAACGGTGGAAGGGTACCTCAGAAGATATTTTATTATGTAGAAAGGGTCTGAATGAACATCATACATTACATTACCAAATGTATATGATTGCATGTACATAATACTGATGTGTATGGGTTATTAAAAAGTCACATATACCAACAAGTAAGTGTGAATGTGGCAGAGGGCCCCAGGGCCCACGAGGGCCCTACACTACTCTGCCCAGTGCCCCCTTTCTCAAAATTTTTCAACTTAATAACTTTATGGGGATTTGTGAGGAGAGGCTTATGATGTACTCGACCCACTTTTTTTTCTTTTCTTTATTTATTTAATTTTTAAAATAATCAATAATAAAAGAAAATTCTTAT
>NC_029774.3:11204411-11206752 GCF_000817695.3 Arachis duranensis | reverse complement strand
AAATGAATTCATCGGTTTCAATTTTATAAAAATTATTTTATATATGAAAAAAGATTATTGTATTTATTAAATATTGGTGTTTAAAATACTGTACAGAGATATAAAAATATCAAAAATACTAACACAATACACACTCTGCGTGTTACTTTTTCAAAAAATCAAGACAACTTTATCAGAAATTCTCAGCAGAGATTCACTACCTGTTGTTTCCCAGTGCAACACGTATCCTGGGTGTTACTTTACCAGAAATTTTATGCAAATTTTCGAATCAACTTTATCAAAAATTTCTAACAGAAATTCGCCATATGACAATTCCAAAGTAACACAAAGAATGCGAAAATTTTTTGCAGGTTCTTAAAGTACATTGATTAGTGACTCCAAACACGAAAACGCCACCTGTCATCATCCTAGTAATACGCAGGATGCGTGTTGACCAGTCTGACCACGTGTCTTTACCGCAGTAACACGCAGAATGCATGTTAACTATTGTCTCTATATAGGAGACAAGCTTTGCTCCGGAAAAAAGCATCACTAATGTTAACGGTTTGCTTCATAATTTTCTACCGGGTGTATACAAAAACAGGGGTGAGGCTTCAAGGTTTTCATTTCATTTCATGCGTAGCTCGTGGTGAGAAATAATTCATTTTCATTGCATTTCATTTATTGTGTGGAGAATGGAGATGTAAGTTTTGTGATGTAGTTAAGAGTGAGTAAGAGAGTTTTAGTTGAGAGTGAGATTAAAACATCTAAAAAATAGTACGTGATTATACGTCTGTAGAAGATCATATTATCAATGGAACATCCTAACTATATAAATTTATTATTTTCAGTTAATTTATTAGTCTTTGTTTGGTTATTAGTTTAATAGTTTATTATTGTTTATTTGGTTAATATTAATCTAATTATACTGTTATTTCTGTTAATATACTTTGGGTGTTACACCTGAATTTGCTGGTGAATATGAAACATCCGTTGAATACTTGTTTCGTCAACGATCGGCATAACCTCAAACTGTATGAGACCGCTAAATACGACAATCGAACTTCTTAGAGAATGTTGCTCACCCTCTTTAAAATATCACTCTTTATGCTCTCACAGAGCCCGTGCTGTAGTTTCGTGAACGTTATAGTACACGGAACCACAAACAAAAATGTATTCTCACACGCAAAACTCACCCCTAAAATGTATTTCATATAACCTTACCATTGTGGTAAATCACTATATTTGCAGTGTCTTCCATCACACTAACCATGCAGAAAAACACCTCTTTCGCAATGAAGTAAAATGGTAACGAGTTTCGATTTTTATAGACAGAGAACTCACCTTACAGGATACGTGTTGTAAAGCTATCCAACTTGCACTTGACATGTGTACAACACACAAGGTGCGCATTGTATGGATATCTGACACGTGTGCAACACGAATGGTGGTGGTGTTTTTGCTTTGGACACGCGTCAATCACGTTGCATCCGTGCTGAGTCAGCACGTGATCTACGTGTTGCACTTGTCATATTTGTAACGTCCATCCACCTGTATATACACAAAAAATCACATTTTTAGCGAAAACTCACATGTTTTTTCTATATTAATTTTTTTTAGCCTCAATTTTAAATACTACAATATTAAAAATTCACACACATTTTATATTGGAAGAATACTCATCCCGATTTTTGATAATTTTTTTAAAAATTTGTGAGACTAAAAAAAAATCCATTTTAGCCTCTGATAATTAATTTCGTGAGACTAATTAGCTCCTCTATTAATTATCTCTCTCTATAATATGTTTATGTGACTCGTTGGTCACCAATATATTCTATATTTAATATTTATAAGTAAAAATAATTTGAAATCACTAATTTTTCGTAGTTTTGTATAATAAATTTAGTCAATGTATTTAAAAAAGTTACCAAAAAAATAAAAAAAACTAACAATTACATGCTAAAAACAACGAAACTCCTAACAAAAAAGAATTTGTCAATCCTAATGAGCTCTTAACGAATAAATCAATAGTTTAACATGCTATATAGACTTATTCCATTAATACAAAGAGAAAATATTGACAGAAGAACTAACCAGTCTCACATAAATAAAGTTTAAAAATCGAAAAAAATATTTTTTTTATTGAGAATCTCGTTGCCTTTTGAAATAATTATAAAGTGCCGTTTAGAATTTTTTTTATATTTAATCATTTACACACAATATTATTAAAAATTTTTATTTATTACTTAATTTCAACTAAATTTTAAATTCAATTTCTCACGAAATAAATAAATTATCACTACTAAGAACTTCGACCCCATAATAATCGTCTTGAAAAATGATATATTTTTTCTTCTTAAAA
>NC_029774.3:11179935-11204397 GCF_000817695.3 Arachis duranensis | reverse complement strand
CGTTTGCTCCTTAGCAACCCAACCACAAAGGTGCTAACCGAAAAGAGCACCCATTGCTCCACGTTTGTGTACACTCTTAATTGCATTCAGAAATTCATGAGTCATATTTCCTTTTCTTTCTTTAACATAAAGATTAGAGAGGAAAACCTAGCTACATCGGTGAGACTTCATGTGAATTGTGATAATTCATAAAAGCGATATAATCCCTTATTCCCTCTCCAAATGAGTTTTATAAAGTAGTCTAGATTGAAATCGGTAGTCACAAATATTAATTACCACATAAAGTTTTTTAATCTTGTTACTTTTTTATTAGAAATTAACAAATTTAACCAAATTAGTCTCATCGTTATTAAAAACAATCTCTAACATTTTTTACAATCCTATGTTTGTGCCCCTCCGGAATTTAACGTGAAAATTAT
This sequence comes from Arachis duranensis, assembly GCF_000817695.3. Taxonomy (NCBI): domain Eukaryota; kingdom Viridiplantae; phylum Streptophyta; class Magnoliopsida; order Fabales; family Fabaceae; genus Arachis; species Arachis duranensis. The sequence continues at coordinate 11,203,978 of NC_029774.3, read as the reverse complement.
TTGTCTAAAAGGATAAAATTTGAAAATCAGTTTAACCAAAAATGTTAGGAGATCTAACATGTTTTCCTTGCATATATAAGATTCAACAATAAACAACTCTATCTATTTTTTTTTTTACTAAAAAGATTAATCTAACATTTTTAAAAAACTTATTAAAAGCTAAAATAAGAGACTTAATTTTTTTTAAAGAAAGACTTCAAATGTTGCTCTATTTTCTTACAAATAATTCTTAACTTTAGTTTGCCATACCTTCATGTTGATAGCATAAGGTTTAAAACATTTAAATATGACCTAGGTCTTAGGCTCTTATAGCTTGGTTTTGATGGCACATTTTTATATAACCGTTAAGAAATATTTGTGTCATATTACTTTACATGCACCTTCATATCTTGAAGAAATTAGCTAATATAGTCTAACACTGGCATTGTAAACCAAGATAATTAATTAATATAATATAAAAAAATTAATAGAATTGTTTTACATTAATTAACTATATATGATCATCACCTAGGACATAATTAAAGTAAGTGCTGAAGAAGCTTTTAGGCTAATTTATCAGTTGATTGATTGACTCCAACAAGTAATATGTAGTACTGAATAGGTGATGAATGCATTAAATATGAAGATTGACCCAAAAGCAAGGAAAGTTTTATGAAACCATTGGTCATGATTTCACGCATTTTCCGGAAACCCAGCTGGATTTCACTTTGCATAATTTGACCTCAAATTCTTTGTTGTGAAGAGAGTACAATAGAGTAGGAAAATTGGTGCTCTAATATGACAATCCTAAACCCTAATAACAAATAACAAGAATACAAGACTAAAGTCTTATGTGGGACACTTCACATTTCTACACAATGCAAAATAGCACAAATATATTTTTATTGTGGAAAAAACTCACATACGGTTTATCTTAAAGGTGGAATTGATATTTAAAAATTATTAGATAATTTAATAAATTTAACTAAATTATTATCTAACCATTCTGGACTATTAATTTAGTACCAAACAATCATAACAATTATGTAAACTATACCGATTATTCATCTTTAATTTATCAAAGATTGTCCGCTTTTCATTTTCTTTAATTAAAAATCAATATGTTTTTGAAATATTTTAACAAATAATCATCATTGACCTTTAATTGAAGGCATCAGTAGCAATTGGAAAAGTGGTGGTAGCGGCGCCTGATTCTTCATCTTTTGACATTCAAGTCATTTCATTTAATATAATAATCAGCAACTAGCTCCATACTCTTGTCTTGTGATTGATATTAAAATTAATAATTACTAATATAGTATTCATTATTGCATTACACCCCTAGCTAGGCATTGATTTAATTTGAACCTTTGGGACCCTCACACACTAGCCACTAGCCAGCCATATATGGATAACTCAACCAATGCATCTTCAGAATTCTAATCCTCTAGACTAGGTATAGCTATAGGTGCTACATATGTAACTTCTTTTAATTCGTATACAGTAAATATACCGATAATGATTTATTATACAAAATATATATTATAATAAAAAACATATAATTAATATGTATAAATATATGTGATTAATTTAATACTTTTTATATACATATAATATATTTGTTAGACATATAAATATATAATCAAATTTAATTATTATACTATTAGAATAATCAAACATTTTTACCAATACATTATTTTTGATTTGTTTTGGATTAAAATTTCTAATAAAAAATATAGTTTTACGAGAAAAAGTTCTTGTCATAATAAATCTTGCGATATATTGATAACGTAGTATTGAGAAGTAATTTATATGGAACTCAAGATACATCTATTTGTATCAAGGGTTTTGGATATGTAACTGCTCAAGATATTATTTTACTATTTTTTGTGAAAATTGTTGATAATACGCAATATATAACTAACTTAATAGAATCTATTAATTTGTGCATTAGATTACAAATCGAGAGGAATCACAGATATGGTATAAAAAGACTAAAACTTTTAAGACGGAAAATATCCTATAAATGCAATATTCATGCTTGTTCGAAACACAAATTTAATATTAGATGTATATTAGAATCAGTTATTAAAATTAGTTATCATATACATTAAAATATAAAATAAATAAGATGAAAATACATATATATTTAGTGTGCATATAGTATTTAAAAAAAAAACAATTAGGTAATCAATCTAATACAATTTCAAAAATTAATTTAAAAGGTAAAAATGGTCTCATTTCGATTATTTGTAAAGATTTCACATACAATACATTTGATGATATGAGATCTTTTCTTTTTTGTAAAATGATAAATTGATAATACAAGACTTGTAATATTCTCTTTTTCACGTTTAAAAACGTTCTCACATTAAATAACAAGCATTTAGTGTATAAAATTTGTAAGATTATATAATTACACTGACTCATGCTGAGTCAGTGTAAAAAAATAAATCTTCACCTCTTAATAGACAATATTTATGGAATTATTCAAATTTTATTTTGCGACGATTAGAAACCGCCGCTATTTAGCATGTCTTTTGTAGTATCAAGTATTATAAAAATTAAAATTACCTTACATTATAAAATTCATAAAAATTGTTTGATATCCTTAATCGAGGTGAAACTTATAAAAACAAGGAGTAACAACTAATGGTGAAAAAAGTTGACTTTCTAGTTGAATTTTCTAAAATAATATTAGAAATAACTTAGATGTACCAAAATTTGATTCAAGTATGATTTACCAAAATAATTTTCATGATATAAATTTTTGTAAAAATAATTTAAACTATAAAATATTATCTTGTGTTTTGAGAATATATTTTATCAGTATAATAATAGAAATATTTTAAATTTTTTATATGTTTGATGTATTAAAAATATAAAAAAATTCAATAATGTTTAGTAAAATATTTTTTGTAATATTTTTAAAATATACCCTTAAAGTATATGTCACTAAGAACCCAAAACATATTATATTATGCCTTATATATGACTAATTATGCCAAATTGCAATTAACACTACCTCATTTTGGTTGTTAGTTCTGGTTCCTCTCTCCTTATTAGGGCATGGGTTCGAGATTTCGTTTGTAAACATTAAATTATTGAGTTGCATGGGTTCAAACCATTTTTGTGCAAACCAATATATTCATAATTCATGCATGCTTTTTGGACGTATAACATAATGTTAAAAAAATATTAAATGTAAGAAAAAAAAGGTATTAATCACATGCATGTGTATGTTGTGTCTTATTATGCTCCCATTTTGCTTCTCTTGAACCTTAGCAAATACAATTTGGTCTTTCAAGGTTCCTTGAATTAGGAGTAGCCAATCAACACCAACGTTGTCGAAGCCAGCAAAAGAACATCCATACCATCCCACTTCACCACAAAGTTGTTTAATGTTTATGGGTCACATTTAATTTAATTGATGTGGACACCACCCCACTAGCTACTACTTATTGCATTGCCTCATATATATACAATATACCACTACAACTACCAAATGTTAGAAATCCAAGAGATTTTTATCTTTTCAAAAATTATTTAACACTAGTATTATTATATAGCGCTAGTAGTAGTGGCAAAAGTGTAACATGCCCCAAAAAAGTTTTTTTTTTTTTAAAGTTTTAAGTTTTTACATTTTTTTATAAGTAATTTGAAAGTATTTTAGCAAATGCTTAGGTAAATTTGGAAATATCTTTGTATTTAATATACTAATGATTAGTATCAAATTCATCTAAATTTCTAATGAATTAGTGTGAAAATTAATAAATATATTAAATACGTACGAAAATTCAATCATCAAATAATTTATTTTTATAAAATATACGATGAAATATAAAATATATATAAAAATGAGTTAAATAATATATATTTATACATAAATATATGATGATTAATTTGGTGATTAATTTTTTATTTGTATATAATATTTTTAGAAAAATAAAAAAAACTCAAAATTTAAATTTAGAAATTCTGTGAATTGGTGAGCATAAAGCTAACCAAAAATAGGTAAATATGTAACTAAAATAAATAAAATGATTTGGCAAATTGTGATAGACAATGCCATTCAACATGTGCAATAGGTTTTGATGGGGAATATAAGATAGGGGTCAGAATCAACATGGTCATATATATGTGATTCATAAAAGAACATGCGATGAGGAGTATACCAAGTTATATATACATATACGCAAACTATGGAATTAGATAAATTAAATTCGTAGGATTATTGAATACTAACAGCATAAAGAGAAAGGCAAGATAATTCATTCTATTCAGTTAATTGATTTGGTTTGCCATGTATTAATTATGAAGTTGCACATATATACAGATTACCCGTGAGGTTAAAAATTAAAGAATGTGGGACATGGAAAAACCGTGTGACTGTAATTAACGTCACCAAACCTAATAAGTACTACTAACTTAATAGCCTAAAAAGGATAATGCGATGGAGATCAAAACTTTATTTAAGAATTTATTATTATCCAATAAATTGTTATATGTATAAGACAAAAGTCAAACTTTTAATATTTTATTTAATAAGCAAACGAATGAACTAACTACTTCGTCAATTAGAGATATGGGATCTAAGAGAAAGAGAGTTAGTTACTGCCAATTTCTTGGCGTGAGAAGGGGGTTAGAGTAAGGAGAGAAGGAATTGAAGATATGGCAATAATGAGAAGATGGAAGATGGAAGATGGGTTGAATTCATATCTAAAACTTATTCACAGCTATGTATTGTGTTCACATTTATTGAATTTTGGCAATTTCAGACATCTTAGCCAGCTGCTATTAAAACTAACTTAAGATTGAGTGGTCCTAAGTTCAATAACAAAGTCATATGGTCCTTACTCCTTTCACTGCTCTTTTGTCTTTTAATAGTACTATATTATTGTTGAGTTGGTGAACACTACAAACCACCGAAAATTATTAATTAGTCTGATGGAAAGAGGAATATTGTTCTAAATGTCTTCAATCATCATTATATAATGAGGTTTATCCTAAAATACTCTACTAAATAAATAATATTGTATTTTTTGTTAATTATATAAATTTTAAATTTTTATTTATTATATTTGATATCGATAGTATACATTTTAAATTTAAGATATATAACTTATAATTTAAATTTTAAAATTTAATATGCAAAAGTTACTATATTTTTTACTTTCTCACTAATTCAATATCATTTGTCATAAAAAAAATGGTGCTGAATGATGATAACACTTTCATGCATTTATTTATTAAAGAATAATATTACATATTCAAATCTTTTTATTAGTTAAATTTAATTAAATTATTTTAATATAAACAAAATTAATTATAATTAATTTTATTCTAAATCTTATTATTTAACTTGATTGAATTTAATTCATAAAAAAATTTAATAGATAAATAACATTACTCTTTATTTATTAAAATAGAATAATGTGTATTTTCTTAAAGAGACAATCTTATTATTTAATTTGAACATATGAGATTTTAAAAAAGAAAAAATGTATGTGTTCAAAAAATGAACAACCTCAAGTTGTAAGAATTATCAACTACACCCACTTTCTAAAGATTTTTTTTACAGTATTATCTAACTAACAGTCTTATTTACGGATTTTTTTATTATAAATTAAAAAATATTATTTCTCTAAAAAATTTAATAAGGCTTTAACTTCTGAATGTTTTTTCTTTTCTTTGGCGCTAAGGATGATTTTGTTGGACTCTCGACAAATCTTGTTATTTTGATAAAGTTCGCTGTATTTTCGATAAACTTCTATAATTTTATAGAATTTGTCGTAGGGATGTCAATGGGTAGAGCATGGGCAGGAAATGCCTCCCTACTTCCCATTCTCGTCTCCAGATTTGCTCCCCGTCCCCATCTCTGTTTTTCATTGTAGAAGAATATTGCTTCTCATCCTCATTCTCCACAAGGTCCTATTCTCTGCAGGGACCCCATTCCCTATCTATCTGATAGTTTTAATTAATTATTAATTTCCATATAAATAGAGCTGTAAGTATCCATTCTGTACAAAAACAATAAAATTTTATACAAAAAATTTAAACGACAAGATGGTAACTTCTTTCGACATGACGCAGTGGGGGGACGTAACAGCGAGTCAGAGGACAGAGCAGTGGACGAGGTGGGAGACGCAGCAACAGAGGGGAGAATGAACACGACGGCAGAGTTACGAAAAGGAATATCGCAAATAGAGAGCACATCGCGGTAAGGGTAATGGCACGGTGAGGTGTGACGATGCGATGAGAAGGGGGAGTGGCGAGAAGGTGGCTGCAGAGAGGTTGGATGGAGTATGAAGTATGGATAGCGTTAGGGATATCTGAATTGAAGAAGGGTTATGCAAATGAGGATTATGAGTTTTGGGTTTCTATATATATATGTTTTGGGTTTTGGGGATTAGCAGGGACGGGGTGGGGATCCCCACTCGGGTCCCACGCCTGCCTCAGGAGAATTTTATCTCCCATCCCCATCCCCACGGAAAAAATTTTCTGCAGTTGGATCCTCATTCGGAATAGTCCCCACAGGAATTTCCGCGTTTCGGGGAGTTTTGCCATCACTAGCTCGTCGTACCATATCCCCACAATCCATCTGATGTCACTCGAAGATGGCAAAACACAGGAGCAGACGTATTACTACAATAGAGGCTTCAGCATACGACGTCCAGTCAACCTGGTCACACACACCAACAACCATCATAAACAAATTTGAGAGTTATTTACTTTATAAATATCATACTATCAATGTTTATCACTTGCGTTAAGAATGCTGATTCGATTGAGGAGACGCTTGTAATGTTGAAGTATGTTGTCACCTCTAGTATTATCTGAATGCAACTTTACCCACCTATAAAATTACGAATATTTTAGACGCCACAAAATTATTTTAGTAAATAAGAAAAAACAAGCAAAAAATAACTATGATACCTCTCAACTAGGGGAAATCGATGCGTGATAAATTCTTCCAGATGCAACAGTGATATATGATGATATGCCCACGAGAGAAGCAAATTGCTACATCCACTCATGTTCCGCTAACAATAGTCCGTTGCCCGACATATCTGGCGGTAAGGCCATGCCAACACGGTTGAATTCCAAGATAACCTCCCACATCCGTCAAGGTCCTCTAATAGAGACAATCACCGAAAATAAACCCGAGAGTCAAAGGCATTCGAAAACAGAATGTCCCTAAAGATCTGCATAATATATTTCCTGGTGTAACGGAGCAGGCGCTCCTCCGTCGGGTGCTCTTCCAACTCCCTGCAAACCATATTTTTAAACCAACTAAATTTGACAGTCCACTTAGTCTGTAACTATCAATCATCACACCTGATAGCTGTTGACACAAGTTCTCAATGGACCTCCTTGATAGAACTGCTCCCATCCACCTATGTAGTCATTTACTGGATCCCCATCAATGTTAAGTCCTAACTAGTACGCCACGTCATATATGGTGATAGTCATCTCTCCACATAGCAAATAAAACGTATGAGACTCAGGTCGCTATCTCTCAATTAGAGCCGAGATCAATGGCCAGTCATACTCCCACTCGATTATGTAAGCAACATGTTAAAATTCTGCCCATTTAAGATGTGACTTAATCTGCTCGGACGGACGTCCTAATAAATTTCTCCTAATACGCAAGATCCGAGGTAGCTAAGAAACAAAATAAATCATGAAAAAAAGACCTTAAACAAGTAATAACACAAGTTTATATTTTAAACATATAAAAGATAAGAGTTATAAAATGTATCACTAGGCCAAGTCTATTTGCTATATGGTCAACCTAATCCAGTCTATAAAAAATATTCTTGTATCCCAACAACTCTTACTCCAGGAAACTCTAATCTAATGGAATAAATTACAATAAAATATTTTTAAATTAACTAAATAATTATCAGACATATTTAAACTAAATCTAAATAACATAATCAGTTAGACTTAAATAATAATCTAAATAAAGCGACTTAAATTAAAATTAACTAAATTATCACCAACAACATTTAGCAATAATAAAATAAAAAAAAAACGGAATTACCAAAATTAACCATAATTAATTAGTGAACAATGATCATAGTAGAGTTTTTTCTCAACTAACATCTATTTTTAGCCACATAATCGTTTCACGTATTCTAAACTAACAATACCTAAATGGTCATATAAACTAAATGTATCATCTAATTATTAAACTAATTAAAATTTACCTAATAACTTAATCAAACTAACTAAAAAACATGTTATGTTAACATAATAAACAATAACAAACCAAACAATAAAAAAATAGAAAAATAAAATTATTTGAAACTGATGAATTGAAAAGATTAAAAGTTTTAACAATGTCCCACAAAATAAGAGAGAATGAGAGTGAAAGTGAATTAGAAAAGTGACAAATGAAGTGGTCCCTTCTGTTTTTATATTTGTGCAAACTCGAAGAAAAATTTGTTAAGAGTGCGCCAAACTCTATAAAATCATAGAAGTTTGCTGACAACAAACCATAAAAAATTAGGGATACCACGAACTCACCCTAAATGTAAAAGAAAAAATATATTCTAAAAATTAAAATCTAATTAATTTTTTTAGGGAAGTAATAATTTTTTAATTTATAATAAAAAAATCCTTTTATTCACCAACACCAAATTAAAAAAAAAGTAATAATATAAACATGTTCCTTTTTACAATAGTCTCTCTAAAATTTGTGTTAGGTGAGAGAGCCACAAATTTTCAACTTAGATGAGTCACATGCCTTTTTTGGTAATAAACACTGAATAATAATCAAACATAGAAAAAGGTCTTTAGCACATTATGAGAAAGAAAAAAAAGGTCTCTAGCGCATTATGAGAAAGACAATTACAACCTATACAATTCCTTAACTAAATTATTCAAATTTGCGGTAATATGGTCGAAATAATTATCATCAAAGACTTAAAATAAAAGTCTTATTCATAAAATGTCAAAATTTAGAAAGACCCATTCTTTCAATAAAGATTTGAATTATATAATGCACCACATTTTACTAAACTAATCTTTTTATCCTTGGTTCAAACCTCAAAATTTTATGTTTATATTTTTTGTCTTTTAACGTTTACCATTTTTTTTAAAAAAATATTCTTAACGTTTAATTTCATTTAATTTTATTTTTAACTTTTTGATTCATTCAAATTTATTCTTAGCATTTTCGATTTATAATAAAATTATTTTTAAAAATTTTTAATTTTGTCCATAACATTTTACATAAATTTAAAGTCTAATGATAATTTTGACACAAGTTAAAAATGATAGAAATAAAATTAAATACAACTAAATATTAAAAATATTTCTAAAACAAAATCACAAATTTTATAGATAAAAAAATATATTTTACCGTTTTTTTTTTCGTAACCTATATTGTTTAATATAACTCTTTGCATGCTGACTATTATGGGGCTTCATAAGCTTGTGTGATACTTTAATCATGAAGATTTTCTTTCCTTTATCGGCCTTCAGCCCCACTCTGTTTACAAAATGGGAAATAGAAAAATGAAAGGTGAACTAAATGATTAAATCAACCAATATAATGATATCATACACCATTTTTAAAACACAAATCCAGAACAACCTTAGTACACTATGCATTGTCAATTGTCATAGCAGTGATTAAAGCGAAGGAAAAGGAAGAACGGGGACAAAACTCAGAAGATGAGCACTTTATCATTTCCTATGTTAAAAGGAGGCAAAATAATCATAGCATGTTTTGCCTATTCTTTTTAACTTCTACTAGTAACAAAATTAAATAACACCTTCACACATGGTCTGAAAATTCATTGTAAGCATGGTTATCTCAATACTTAAATAAGAACTAATTCCTATATATGAATATCATTAACTAGTCATTGTATCTTGGGTATAATATGAATATTAACTAGTTAATGAAAACGTTTTGAATAAAAAATTGATTATATATTTCTAACATTTCGATCAATCTTAAACGGTCTAAGATATCAATGAAGGTGAAGATTAAGGAGTATCAATCATTTAAATTATTTACGTACGTCATCGATAATCAAACATAAAAAAAAAGTTTATTGCGACAATTTTTGAGGCTGTATTAAAAAATGATAAATGTACCAATGTTTGATAATAAGATAAAATAAAACTAGATACCCACATTGGAAGTTATACAAATTGCATATTGTTTTTTATTTTTTATTTTTTCCCTCAAATTTCGTGTGAATCTATGTGTATATATTCATATAATATATAAGAACATATAATGATGTAATTAAGGAATGAGAGATATGCAGGCAGCATTATCCATATAACCTTAACAAGGACAAATATATTGGATGTGGACCACATGAATCTTCCATAATCCATAACCTAGTGGCTATAAGAGATTAAAGGGCTTCCATAGGACTATAGAAGTGTTATGGTAAAGCAACAATATCTCCTATGTCCTACCTCGTGCTAGATGCATTTTACAAAACCGATTTGTTTTTTTCTTCTTGTTTGTTCTTCCTATTCTGTTGGCCACACCAAGACTCTAGCCTGAGGTACCTTTAATCATCTTTAAAAAAGGGGAGAAACTGTGCATTGCATGTGAAGAACTGTAAACATTTGTAGACATATTCTGAGGTTTCTAACGAACCTTCAGCTGTGTTACTAACATGCGCAACAGATTAGTCACTCATTAACTACGTCTTGGTTCACTTTCTTTCATAGGTTTAATTGGGTTAGTCAATTCCTGTTGACCATTTATTGTTCTTATTAACGAATCAATTGAATCTTGAAATGCGAATGTAGAAAGGCATGAGATCATGCAAAGTATAATGTAAATGTAGTAAACGGAGCGAAGTTTAGAACAAATTACACTACTTTATCTGCAATAGTAAGAATTGAATTTGGTATTGGGGGGTTATAACTTCTTAAACATAAGAAGTGCACTTTTTGACTTTTTGTTTGGGCTTCTAGAGGAAAAGCCCAATAAGCATAAACAAGCCCATCAGTGTTAGATAAATATGCACGTCTACTATCAAATATTCAAATGGCAATAGATTTTACTTGATGGCTAATCTCTAGTTCTTTAGGCTCTGTTTTGAAATATTGTTCTAAGACATAAATATGGAGACAGAGAGAAATATTAGAGACAGAAACATAAAAAAATTGTCTTGTATCTTTTTTGATAAAAATTAAATATCAAAGGGAAAAAAAATAAAAAAGTCATTTTTGTTTCCATCTTTTTATCATCTACATCAAACCATCATTTACATTCTTCCAACACCATTCTTGACTAATAAAACTTTTCATCTCTATTTATGTTGTATTCTCGATCTCTCTCTCCAAACATTTTTTTTGTCTTTGTGTTTCTATTTATGTTTCAACATTTCTGTATTGGAATAGAAATCAAACGAAGCCTTTAAGGTTGGAAGTTCAAAATCCATCTTGGGCATCAAAAACACTCCATGGCTTAGTCGATCTGCCGTGGATATTTTGATTAACCCGAAAAAAGGGCTAAGAGATTTTGAAGAGAGTGGAGAAAAACTGAAAAGCATGGCTACTCTAGCAGTTAGCACAATTTCAAATATTGAAGTTTAGGAACCATGGTGAACCCGTGATTCCACGTATTAGTGAACCATAAATCAGAACTGAAAGATCATTTAAGCAAAATTGGATGCCAAAAGTTCATATTTAAGTGAGGAAAAGCTATGCCAACTACGCCAACTACACCATCATCTAGTTAACTTGCAGCACACTCTTAACTCCTTACATCACCAACCAAGCACCTAACAGATTAACTAACTAACTGTAACCACTTTAATTAATTCCTAACAGCCGACTGAGTCAGTTATAGATTGCAGCTCTCAGCTCAATTAACATTAAATCCCACGAATAATTTATTATCATCACTAATAGACTAGCTCATTACCCTAAGAACCAAATATATTATTATCATGACATAGACTAGCTCATTATAAGCAGGGAAAAAAGAGAGAAGGAAATTTACTGCAGAGAATAAAACGATGGCTCAAAATTCAACACTGCAGCAAAGATGAATTTAATCTAGGCCATGGTGGAAGTCATGGTCTAGTTGTTGCTTTATACAGAATAAGGAGCAAAACAAACCAGAATTCTAATAAATGAAGAGATCTAAGTTAAGAATATTCAACATCCATACAGCACCAAGTTAAAAAAGGGAACCAATTGCGGCTAAAAAGGGTGATGAAATTAATTACAACATAGTATGAGTGGGTTTCAAAAACCTCACTAAAACTTGGTGAGGATGGAAGCTTGGATTGTTGCATAGGGATCAAAGATGAGTGGCTCTTACTGTAATTTCCTTCTTGTCATTTATTTCTGTTGTGTGATATTCTCATTCTGCAGATATTTAAACACTCCATATGCAACTGCTCCCGCAACAAACAAGAAAACCGTAGGCGTGAAGGACGGATAAAGATACTTCACAAACAACTTGTCCCACTCTTCTGGCAGGAACCCTGTACATCAAAATTGAGAGCAGGATATTATATTACATAATTATTAGACATACTAAGTTTCAATTTTAAGAGAGATGCCCTCAACAAGAATGACAAGACCAAAACCAAGCCAGGCTAGAATGAAAGCGCTTTCGTTCTTGCTCTGCTCCTTCGCTTCAGCTTTATCCTCTTGAGACACAAACGCGGGCTTTTCCAGTGGAGTCCTTCGAATTATGGAGGCTCTTTCTCTTCGACCCTTCTTCTGCTTCTTCTTACTGCTGCTTGTTGATACTGCTGCAGCACTCTCATTGGAATTCGATGACCCGAATCCTTTCTTGCTGGACGGAGCCGGATCCTCATCAGAATCAGAAGCTTTCTGCGATCTGATTCTGAAAGTGTACTGGCTGGGACCGGGAAACAATGGAACACTGTGTGCATCTCCAACTTTGCCGCTGAAGAAGGAACATAAAAACTGGGATTGTAGCGCCATTTTCCCCTTTTTTGTTCGTTGGACGCTGTTTGAGTGTGATGCTCAGATCAAGTAACCATATCCACATGCTTTCTCTTCAACCTTCCTTTACGCTTTTTTTTTTGTTTGCTTGAACTAGTGGGCCTTAGGCCCAATAGAAATCCTAACGTAAATAAAAAAAATAAAAAAGGACGACTTGCTTTGATTCTGAAGGCAGCGACCGCGTTTTCATCTCCCACATCAGAAGCTCTCAGCTGCACTGCAACTTTGCAACCATCTGCCATGGTAATTCAATTCGATTCTTCGGATTTTAACGCATTCCTTGTGATCCGTTAACCATTCCCATTTCTGTTCCTATTCCACAATTGTGCACTTTTACTACTACCGTAATTGAACTTGTTACTATTATGATTATTATTATTTATTTAATTTTTAACCTTCTCTTCCAAAGTATGAAGTAGGATTCTGATTGCAAAATCGGCATGGTATTATTGTGTTGTGTTGTTGTTCCATTCTAAACCCTGCTATTTTGCATGTTTTTTTTCTAGGTTCTTCTACAGCTAGATCCGTTTCTCAATGAACTCACCAGCATGTTCGAGCGAAGCACTGAGACGGGCTCTGTTTGGGTTACACTTAAACGATGTGTGTATGTGTGTATTAGTGTTGACTTTATGGTCTGATCAAATGCTTTAGGTTTTAGTTTTTGGCAAAGTGAGTTCTAACTCCTAATTCTTCTTGTTCATGTTCTTGGTGCGCCTTTTAGCAACCTTGAAGTCTAAAGCCGTTAGGAATAAAATGGCAACTGCTGGTGAAGCAATTGAGTATAGATGCCTTATCCGTGCCACCAATGGGAAAAAGACAATCTCTACTTCGGTACGTGTGTATCTTATATATTATGAGCTTATCATTCTCATTTCTCAGTGTGCTTTTAGGAGATTCATGTTAATTGGCAATTTTTGGGTAGTGCAAACTTATATCATAGATAATCTTGTGACTAGTTGTGGCATGATATTCGGCTCCCCCACTTGTAATGATTAAGGGCTCTCAGATCATACTGATTCTGAAATGGGGAAAGTGAAAGGAAGATAGTTGAAGCATCACTACTAGTGTTTTTTCATGATCTCTTGATGGGCATGGTTTACAGTCTCATGTGTTTAGGAATTACTCAAATTTTAAAACCCAATTCTTGTTTGATCATATTTACAGTCACAGAGATCTCAAATTTCAGCTACCGTAATTGATTTTAAACCTGAAAATTTATAGAAATAACAAGTCTCTCAAGAGATACTAAATATTTGATACCAAACTAACTCCCAAGAACAAAATAGTATTCAGCATGAATTGATCTAAACCAACTCAGTTGTATATGGACTTATGAAAATTATCTGACACATTTGTTATAAATATGCCAATGTTTCCTGCATCAGTTCTTTTCACTATTAATAACTTTTTTTTATTGGAAAAATGAGTCGGAGGTGCTGTTGTGCCGGAAATTTCTTCGTTCTGAAACTTGTTTTATTCATTGCATTACTGCTTGCTTGTTTTTTTAATTAGAAACAAGTTGCTCTGCAAAATTCCAGGGACCAAGTTTAATGCACTCAGGTCAGGAATATCATATAGTAGTTGAAATATTGAGATCAAAGCATCGACAACAAATACACCTTGAAAATGAGTTAAACAATACATGTATTTATATATAAATATATAGCGACTGATTTTTGGCATACATATAACATTTTTGTAGCATTATAAGTTATATTCCTTTATGTTGAAATGGTTGTAGAATCAAGTTAGGAACATATTTATAAGTGATGCTGTGTTATAGTTAGTAGGCTAATTACACTAGGCCTCCTCACTTACACACTAACATTATAGGATTTAATGACGTCGTTTGATCTATGTAACCGACTTCACTTAGTGGGATAAGGCTTTGTTGTTATTGTTAACCAACCAATTCAACAATGCTAAACACAAGATACTTCATTCAAGTTACAGGACAAGCACACACACTCTTCACATTGCCTAGAACCCAATCCCATGTAATTAGTTAAAATTAAACACTGATGGAGCATCTATAGGGTGTCCAGGAACAGCTGCCTGTGGGGGCATTACGAGTGACTCTGCTGGAAAGTGGGTAATGAGATTGCAAAGGTGAGGATTTGTGAGGCTATTACAGAAGAATTTTGGCAAATTTTCTACGGTATTCAACTGGCCTGGAACAGAGGAACTGAGCATCTAATACTAGACAGAGGATTTTGGGGGGATTTTATATGGTATTCATCTTGGTGTTTTGTCTTCCTTTGGACTTTTAAGCCCTATTCTCTAACCCCGAAAAGGGCTAAATTTTTGGAGAACTTTTAGTTGGATATCACTTAAACAGCATGTGCCACCCAAACACCCAGAGAAAAAGAACGGTTTTTGCTAATTATTATGTCAACTTATTTTCATGTGCACAGATGTTGTTTCCTTTACTCAATATTCAAAATTTCCCACCATTCATTAAATAGGTTGGAGCAAAGGATCACCAGCGCTTTCAAGCTTCTTATGCAACTATATTGAAGGCTCACATGACTTCCCTGAAGAAGAGAGAAAGGAAGGAAAAGAAGAAATCCGCAGAGGCTGATAAGAGAGAAGGCACTTCAAAGAGGCCTAAGAAATCTTAAAAGTAATCAACTTTTGATGCCTGAGCTTCTGCACAGACTTCATTTTTTGCTGACTTTATTTTCATCTGCAGGATGCTAGGCCCCCTCAGTTTTATTTTACTTCTTTTTTGTTCGTAGGCAAAGTGAGAAGTGAAGAGAAATAGGAAGAGGAACAGGGAAAATGGGGTTGGGGATGACTTTTTACATTCTAGAGCAATTTCGGGTTTTAAGGCATGTGATTGATCACATATATGCTTTCCTTAAATAGATGTTCATTGGTTAGCAATATCTCAGAATTTTGCATCAATCCCCTTGGAGTCTATAAATTGAATCTGTAGGGTATATTTATTTTCCCCAATATATTGCATGTTTTGATCTTGTTCTGAGTTAATATTTGTTGACACGGACTCATTGATCATTATTGGATTGGAAAATTGGAATTGAAGGTTGAGGTAAGGTTGCTTGATTACAGGTATAATAGGTACTGTTTACCCGCTACATGGCGTGGAGGGGCAATCCAAATAAGATAACTAAATGGTATGTGTCTTATTCATCATATATTCAATTTTGATCTAATATCAGCGTGGATTAGCTTTATCTCCCATAAAAGAATGCAAGTTCTATGAATGAAATCTTTTATAGACATCAAGATAACAAAAGAGAAGGAAAAGAGAAACTAGATGTTTAGTCACCTAAATCCTATTGCATAATCTCAAGCAGCATTTCATTAGGCAAAGCTAGCTGTTTTGGTTTCCCATGGGTATTCTCCAGTTCGGCAGGTTAAAAACTAAGCTGTCGTGGATCAAAAGTCTATTTAAGGATTTGCCGCTGGCCAATGAGTTGTTGCATGAACAAGATGGAATTCAAATTGTAATACCCTACTATACAAAGCCTTACGCTATAATCGTAAATCAGATGTGATGGGACATTATGACACATAAAAGCAAGAATACATACATAATATTTAAAAGATAATAATATAACTAGAAGCATGTGAAAAAAAATAAACAAAACGACGACTGTTATCACATTCGAAGCGTTAAAGGTAAGAAAACGTCGTCATATGTATGTATGTATGTATGTATGTATATATATATATGGTGGTGTCTCTCGTAGCCACATGGTTTCGGTGGCTAAGGTGGCCAAATTTCATAAACGAATCAAATTGGGACACGTGATCACATGTGGAGTTACAAAATCATACTTTGACAGGGTAAAGATTGTAATTGCACAAATAAAGCATGGTGAAATTTTTCAATCAATAAACAAGAATAGTCAACAATTTATTTGAAGTTATTAATCATCGAGACAAATTTATAAATTTTCAACATCCAAAATGAGAAAGATTGGACATTATCAATATAGTAATGGATCGAACAAATAAAAATTTTTCGATACGCAAAGAGTCGTATTATATGAAGACATAGACCATGGTGGTTGCATGATTGGAGAGGCTTAAGGAGAGAAGATTAATCCTCTTCCATTGTTGATGCTACCACCGACATAGATATTAGTGCCATATGGATTGTGATGCTGCATCTGCTGTTGGAGGAATAATTGTTCTTGGTAGCTTTGGATGGTGTTATGGATTGCTTGCGGAGAACACTGCCCTTGAGGCCTTGATGTTCTTCCTTTTTTTTATCATCCCAATTGGAACTTCAAGCCTTAGTGATAAATATGTATATGAAATTTGAGATGCTGAGAGAGAGGAAGTGATGAGGTTGAAATTTCAGAGGTTTAAAGATGGTTTTCTTTTCTTTTTTTTTTATAATGTCTTTTTTCTTATACGAAGAAGAGGGGAAAAAAAGCATCTGCAACCAGCTTGTCAGGTGTCGTTTATTTACTGGATAGTCAACCTTTAGCCACACTTAGGCACAGTAAGCTTGGCCACCAGAGTACAAAATACATTCTGTTTCTCTAAAATGAAATTTCTAAGAGTATATAATACAGCATTCAAACGTAGAGAAATGTACTACATAAAACAAAATAAATTCCAAAAGCTTAGTCTTCTTCGCTTTGCTGAAAAGGAATCTTGCACATTCAACAAGATGCGTCACGTCGTGTATTTGTAAAACAGAAATTTTCACAATAGGTGAGAATTCGAAGGTTTCCAGTAGAGTAATAGTTTCAAATAGAGACTATATAAAATTATATAAACTCACTAGACAATTCTAGTCTCCAAACTCACAAAGTTCAAACCTAGGGTTGTTTCTAATCCAAATAGGGTGTATTCACTGAGTCTCAGCTTTTTCCAACACTTCTCAGCATCTTTAATATCCAATATCACAATTGATCAACTCAATAATTTAGTATCCAATTCAGTAGTATCAAAGACATTTAGTAATCAATGCAAGTTAAACACATTTAGAAAGCAAGTAATACAGATAATAGTTAATCAGGATAAGCAAATAGGAAAATCAAAGACAATTGAGCACACTCAAACAACGGCAATTAAATGCAGTATGATGCATGCCTATTCTATTGGCCGTGAGCTCACGTGTCGGTTAAATTGTCAGAATTCGACACATCTATTAGCTAATCTGGATATCATCTTCTTGTGTTATCTGATATAGTGCCTGATACACTCTTGGGATATAATGTCCGGTACACTCTTGGGATATAGTGTCATTCACACTTCAGGGATATAGTACCCGACACACTCTTGAGATATAGTGCCGCCACACTTCACACACTAAGAAAATGTGGGCGGGATGAAACCACCGTCCCCACGTAACACCGTAACCACGAAACAAGCAGGATGGAACCACTGTCCTTACCCGGTGCAAATGCCAGATCAATACGCAAGAGGGATAAGACCAACATCTTTACCAAATCAGTCATTCAAACCACAATTAGTTATAATAATTGACTTTAATAAATTTCATAAGTTATTAAATTTATTAATCCTAATTACTTATCAAGTACTCAAATTCGTCTTCTTGTGAGTGGGATAACACGGGGCGGTATAAGACCTCCATCTCCACAACAATTTTCTTCGGTTAACTAAGTGCTTATCCGGTAATAAATTAATTTAATTCGTCATATCATTCCCTAGTGTATTCAAAGCATAATTATCAGTTATTTAATTCCGTACGGAGATTAAAGAGGATTACAGCCATGCCAGAAAGGCGGAACAATCACAAAAACAGGGTTATTTAACAAAACAGAGTGTGTGCGCACGCACACTCCTGTGCACACGCACGGATCAGACTGCAATTCTCGTCAGGTGCGTACGCTGGCCCCTATGCGTACGCACAATGTAAAATTTTCTCTTCTTGGTGTGCGTACGCACGCACGCCTCTGCGCGCGCGTGCACAGGCCAAATTTTCTGAGTTTTCTGCAAACTGCCATTTTAGTTTTTTACACCAGTTTTTAAATGCGCATGACTTTTGCTAAAAAATTTGGTTTCCTTCGTTCTTAGACGGTTTTAAAGCTCTCATTGTCATCTTTAATTTAAGATAATTTTTACTTGAATTCAAACTCCGAACACCAAGTTATAGCCCGTTGAAGATTGTCAAAAATATATTTTTACACAATTTTTCGCTTAAGTGTAATTTTACCAATTCCCAATTTATTTCATCCCAAAACTCAACATAAACCAATCTTTGACACTCTCTATAGTCAATTTTCAACTCTCAATCGTATCCTAGCAATCTAAGACCCAATTCACCAATTCCAAATCAATTAACCATCTCATCAACAACATTAATTCATAAAATCAACACACATCACCCAACATCAAGCATGCCAATGCATAATTCATCTAATTATGGCTTTCGGCTACAATCTCACTCAATAAATTATCAATCAATTTACCGAAATGCCTCCAATCACGACCTTTGGCCAATTTTCATATCAATCACCATAATAAGCAATCAAACTACAAATTTGCATCCAAACTCATATATATATATATATATATATTCAAACTATCATCCAATCAATTAATCATGCTAAACTATTAATCATTCATGACAACAATTATTTTCATTCAATCCTATTTTAAGATATTTAACTTAGGTTTTCACATAATTTTACATAATGCTTACCTGAAACAAAAATCTGCACTTTATTGACGTTTTCAATCTTTAAATTTTTTCTCCGAAATAGATCCAAACCTCAACCAAGAGCTCCACAAGCAAGTCAAGCTCCAATTCTTCAATAATCAACTCAACCCAAATGTCCAACTCGCACTAAAACAAGTCCTTGAATATTTTTTCTCCGTCAATCCAAGCCAAGTATTTAAGCAACTCTATTAAATCCAAATTCACTAAATTCCCAACTTAGAATTCATATAAAATGAAAGTTAAAAAAAAAACTCACCTTATCTTATCTATACTATCGTGTGTGAATGTAAATTATATGTGAGTTTTTAATATTGTATTCTTAAAAATTATAACTGTTTAATTCATTTGCAAATAAAAATATTATTATATTATTGATTATTTTAAAAAATTAAATAAATAAGAGAAAAGAAAAGAAAAGTGGATTGAGTACATCATAACCCCACCTCAGTCCTCACAAATCCCCCACAAAGTTATTTATTAAGTTGAGAAATTTTGAGAAAGGGGGCACTAGCAGAGTAGTATAGGGAGGGTCCTCCATGGGTCCTTGGGGTCCTCTGCCACATTCATACCTTTTTTCTTTATTATTGTAAATATAGAGACTCAAATTTGTAATCTCTTAAAAGAGTATAAAAAAATTATGTCATTTGAGTTATTATTCATTGGCATGTCATATTCACATTTGTTGGTTTATGTGACTTTTTAATAGCCCATACACATCAATATTATGTACACGCAATCATATACATATATGGCAATGGAATGTATGATGTTCATTCAGACCCTTTTTACATAATAAAATATCTTCCGAGGTACCCTTCCACCGTTTTGGATTTTTATTTCTGTAAAGATTAAAGTTGAGAAAGATATAAAGATATTATTTTTTCTTTCTAGAGATGAGACATGTGTGCTGTTGGGTTGCATAATGGAAGAAGCTGCGAGAGTAGATATTCGGTGTAGGCTTAGATGGAATGAGCCTAGCTGTTTTCATAAAGATAGCTTAATTGTTGATTTAGGGATGGTTGGGCGTGTGGGTTTCTGTCGGGTGTGGGCCTTGGAGAAAGCCGATTTTTGGACAGCCCCCAACTTCCCAAAATATTATGTGTTAGTGAGTGGGAAGAGATGTATTGTTTCCACTATCCAGCATCATCCTGAAAAATGGAGGAGCCCAAAAATGTTAATCTAGTAGTGCCATACTCAGGTATTTAATATTCGTTATCTTTATTCATTACCTTTTAAGTTATACAAAATTAACTTATAACGAGTACAGCACTAAAACAACTACTTCCTGCTAAATAAACTAAGAGTGTGTTTAACGGATCCGTCCGAAAACAAAAAGTACATTTAATTTTTTTGAAAGTTTAATTTTTTATTTGGTTAATTTTTTATTAGGCAAACGTAGAAGTAATTTTGTATTCAAAATTCGTTTACTAATCGACTCAATAATTTTTAACTTCTGCGTTTCACTAACAGACTTTTAGCCATTTTAACTAAACATCTATTTTTTTTACCAATTTTATTCTTTAGATATGTTATTATATTATTTATAAAATTCTTATTATTTCTCTTTATATATATGAGCTCTATTTTTCTATTATTTATTATGTTTATTTTTTTGTTAAATTTTTATTTGACATTATATACTTTTATAATTATGATTTTTGTATATTATATTTTAAAAAAATTCCACTTTCCTCCCTTGTAAGATGTCAAAATGACACTCCCCTCCCATCTATTTTATAAATATACATTCTCCTCCTTTCTAACTTTTAAAAAATTCCTCTTTAATCCATTTTAAACTTTTTATGTTAACTAACGTTAACTTTATCTATTTTTTAAAAAATACCCATTAGCAAAAAATTTATTTTTTATTATTAAATTTTGCTTATTAAAATATCCTTTAATAAATTATTCTTTTATTGATTAAATTGTATTTTTTTAAAAATTAATAATTATATTATTGTTTTTAAAATACCCTTCAATAATTTTTTAATTATTAAATTATAATTTTACCAAAATTTTTATTAAAAACTTTTTTATATTTTACTATGAATTTTTCGATATCTATATATATTATTTTAACATTAAATAAAAAATTTTAGTAAGATTATTTTTCAATATCAATATATATTAATTGTTATACATATTAATAGTGGTAAAAAAAATTTATTTAATGTTAAAATAATAAATATTGATATGAAAAAATTAATAATAAAATATAAAAATAATTATTAACAAAAATTTTGATAAAATCATAATTTAATAATGAAAAAATGATTGAAGATTAGGTATCTTAGAAAAAAATAATTTTGTTCCGGGGCTTACCTAGAACCGGGCGCTGGAAGAGGGTGGTCTCCGACTTGGTTTATGTCTGGGAGCCGCCTCCGAGTTATGTATGTGAAAGAATGGTGGGTGGTACCTGCAAAGATACTCCGATGCCTAAGTCAGCAAGGGTCTAAGCAAGTTTAGAGAGTATTGGAACTTAGTGATACCCGAGCGGTGTCAGTGTATTTATAGTGGTGAACCAATAACCACCGTTGGAGTAGTGCTACCTTTTTAGGTGGATAACCATCCCTTTATCTAGGGATTGTTGGGATATGGCTTCTAGAAGTGGGTTGAGAGATTTTAGGGGCAGTTACTTATTTGAATAAGTGTTATCTGCCAGCTATCTCTTGAGCCCGACTTCTTTGGAAAGATCTGTGTTGAGTCCGACCTCTTCTGAAGAGGTCGGTGAATAACGAAGGCCAATCTTTGGATTGGGCCTTGTTGGGCCAGGGTATGAACAAATTTAATTATTAATTTTTTAAAAAATATTTTGGTAAAAATACAATTTAATTAATAAAAAAATAATTTATTAAAAGGTGTTTTGGTAAGCAAAATTTAATGATAAGAAATAAAATATTTGTTAATGGGTATATTTTTTCAAAAAATTAATTATTTTTTTTTAAAAAATGGATAAAGTTAATACTAGTTAACATAAAATTTAAAATGGATTAAAGAGGAAGTTTTTTAAAGATTGGAATGGAGAAAAATGTACATTTATAAAATAGAGGAGAGGAAAGTGTCATTTTAGCATCTCAGAGGGGAGGGGAGTGAAATTTTCTCTTATATTTATTGTTAGCTTTTTATAATATAATATATTGATTCTATTAGTTAAAGTAAATTAAACAAAAATTAACCATAAATAATAATAATAGTAAAAATGTAACACCTAACTATACAGAGCTTTACATCTAAGTCGTAAATCAATGGTAGTGAGGTATCACGACTTCTAAAAACAAAATACATACATATATAATGGAAGGAATATGGTATACTAGGAGCCCGTGAAAAAAAGACATAAGCAAAATTGCATCATACATATAGTCATTCACTATCCCCAACAACAACCAATTTCAATCCACACTTATCTTAGGGTCAACTAACCTGGTCATTCACATAACTTTACATAATGCCTACTTGAAACTCAAACCCGTACCTTGAATGTCGGTGATTCCAACCCTTTAAATCTTGCCTAGCTCAATCTCCAAGTCCACAACCATTACAATAATTCACGCCGATTATCTTCACTTACCTCATAGGGGGTTTTCTCACCCTATTACGGCCTCCGGCCCAATATTCAAATCAATTAACAATAAAATCAATAAACGACATTCACTTTATAATGTCACAACAATTCTTAATCTTATTTACTTATAATTAATTTATTCACTTGCAGCGCCAGACAGACTTAAATCGGTACTGTCGGTTGAATTACCAGTTGCAAGTTGGGAAAGTCGTACAGAGAATTTTTTTTTTGTGCCTCGAGAGAGGACACGTGTGACGTTGGGTTTATAATGAAAAAGACTTCGATAGTGCAGGATTCGATGTTGGCTTAGAAGGCTTACAAGGGGGTGAGCTTAGCCGATACTATTCAATAACGAGGGATATGGAATCAGGACTACATTGATGGGTGGTTCATTGTGGCTGTGGGCTTTGGAAAAAAAATATTTTTGGGTCAACTTCGAAAGAAAAAAAATTATGAGTTAGTGTGGAAAATGGGTAACAGTCTGCAGCACTAGTTTCCTAACCAAAGCTCCACCCCCTTTCTTCTCTGTATGCTAACATGATTTTACATCCCAAAAGCTTGTTTACTAGAAGCAAGAAATTATAGTTTCTGTATTTATTTACCGTACGTTTAGGTTAGTTGCTAATTATTATTGGTTTTTTCATAATTTTCTCTAAATAAATACTGAGAATATTAAAACAATTATTCTAATTTTTTTTGTACTGTTTGCTATTTTAATTTTTTATAATATGTGTTCCTATTAAAAATAATAAATTAAATAAAATATTAATTATAAATAATAATAATAATAATAAAAATATAACTTGCAAAAAATTATAACCTAAAATAATAATAAAAATAAGATTATTAAAAATACTTAAAAT
>NC_029774.3:11167658-11179862 GCF_000817695.3 Arachis duranensis | reverse complement strand
ATTATATTTTTTTAATTAATTAATTATTTATTTAGAAGTAATTTTAACTAATATTATCCAACTAATATTTATTTTATCAAAATTTATTTTAATAAAAATTGTCAAACATAAATCATGTTGCCATAAATTCATTTCTACCTAAAATCAATTTTACAAAATCACTTTCGTTCGAACTTCAGTTTGCCCAACGTGAATCTAAACACACACTAAATCTTCAATGTTCAGCAAAAATTTAGTCCGGCGCATTTCTTCTTTCACTTCCTTAATTTTGTTCGAGTTTATTTGGGTTGTAGAACGTTTTTTATTTTTTGATCAACCGTCAAACAACACATAATTGATTTATGTTCCAGTATGCTTGTAACGCATGCCACCCTTTCAAACATGATGCCCCCACGACCCACCCATATCCAAGGTCACACATGGAGCCCATCTAATCACGGCCTAATCCTCCACATCCTGCCGCAGCTACCTCTGTCCAAACGGAGCCAATTCCCTTCCCGCGCATCAGCTACTCGGCTACATGATGGCTTCACGTTACACCGTTCAGCAATCAATCACAAGTGGCTCTCCGTGGATACCTGTCAGCACTAAATAGTCCTAAGAAGAATATCTGTATCCTCAGATCTGTATACTATAAATTCCTTTATTATTGTATTGGATCTCACTTTTAACAGATTATGATTGAATGCTAAAGTGAAAGCATCTAACTCTCTTAGAGTTTGAATGGGAATCGGAATATGGAATAAAACGGTGGTGTTACTATTACATGCATATATACAGGAAAGAGAAAATTCACATTCACATTTGTACAATTTCAACTTAAGTCTTAAGTAAACTCTGAAATTGATAGCTTGTATCTGAAAATTTTCCGAGATTTTAGTTACACTATAAACATTATTGAAATTGAAAAATTGTCCATTAGTCTTTCACTCATTTTTGGTCGAATTACTCCATAAGCTATGAGTAACTTGATGTATTTATTTCATGATGACTAGACGAAACAATATCATCTTAGTTTTAAGATTAAATATTTGATGGAATAATATTATTTAACTTTAATGGTCATAACGGTTATTTCGTCTAGTCCAGCTTAAAAAAAGTATGAGTCATGTCATTCATTGTGAATAACTCAATAAAAAAGGAATGAAGATCAACGTGATACAGTTTTTTCCATCTTTTCCGGTCTCTAGCCATTTGCTTGATGTATTTTCTATCCACTAAGAAATTTAAAAACTTAAATCGATCTCTATCTACTTTGATATATGTGCGTTCCAGTTCATATCTACTTTGAGTAAATGCTTTTTCGGTCCCTGGTAATGTCCTTTCCGATCCTTAGCTAGAAACTGAAATGTATATATCAAAGTAGATAGGGATCGATTTGGGCTTTTAAATTTTTTAAGAGGTGGAAAGTCTATCAGATAAGTGATTAGAGACCGAAAAAGACATTTACTCTTAGATTAATGAAGATTTTTTTAGTGCAAGCGACTAATCTCACGAACTACCTTAAGATTTAATTTAACTAGTATAATTTCACACATATTCAACCACCAATTAATTTTTTTTTATACTGTATCGCAATTTTCTTTTTTATGAGGGGATTATGTTCCTATGCATATTATTATTGTTATTGTTATTATTCTTAAACCATCTATTATTATTTTTCCAATAGTTATTGAACTGAATTAAAATAAAAAGTTGCTCTATAGAGCTCTTATTTTCATTTTATATATGTTGGCACCGTTTTAAAGAAAATTTAAAAAAGGAAAATACGTGAACATATATTAATTCTCATTACCGTTATGAATTAAATACCTGATCCCAATTCGAGTGATATTATTGGAGCCTGCATTAAAACGAGTAAAAATTATTTGAACAAAAATAAAGTTTTAAATTTAGGTCTCGCACGCCGCGCTCCTCCCCTGTGTAGCTCCTTCACGCCGCCTTCCTTCTCCACGCTGCTTTTCCGTCAGACCGCCTTCCTCCTCCACGCCGCTCTTTCCGCACCGGAAACACTCATCGGCTAATTTCAAACATGCGCACAAATTGAAGAAAGAAAAAAGAAGATCGAGCGAGGGAGGTTGTGAGTCACGCACCTATTACACCGAAGAAGAAATATGCAGCATTCACCATGATGATAAAGTTGTTTCTTCAATTTCTTCTCTTGAATTGAATTAAATTGAAGTGTGTTTTTCGTATTTCATAATCTATTTATGTCTAATGCAAGATAGGATAAAGTTAAACAGTCTCATATTGGGAAATATTCACGGGTTTGGAACTAAGAAACATATTTTCCATTGTAGAATGAATCCTTCATAATTTTTGGAGATAATTTACTAACTTTGTTTTGAAAAATGAATTGTTTCATATGTTCAAGTGGATAGAAAGGATAAATGACATCTATTTGGCAAGTAAGAAAAAGTATGACCGGATCTACTTGTATGCTTTCATCAGGTATACTACAAAAAGAGGGACATTAAAGTCCATCAAGGAGATGAATGGAATGCGATTAAGAAGTAAAGAAATCTTTGTGGGTGAGGTTAAGTATAGGAGGAAGATTGATGTCCAGAAAAAAACTACTATGCACAATGAAGATTCTAAGAAGTCTCCTTATGGAAAACATAAAAAAATTAAAGAAAAGGATATTAAGGTGAACAAGAAAGGAAGAGTTGTCTTGAAACACCATGGAAGTGAAGAACTAAAATCTCAGAGAGAACCGTTGGAGTTGGGATGGGATGCGGTGGTAATGATACCACAGGGGCTACGGGAGGCGACAATGATAGAAAGGTAATTGCCGTTGAGGAATTGGATGAGTGGCATGAGGGTTTTTTTAAAACGCGAACGGATAATCCTTGGGTGGATCCGTCAGTTATGGAGAGTGTGGAATCTATGGGATCTCAAACAATCAGTAACGAAGCAATCTCTGAAAGAACAGAGACTTGGAAATATGGGGATAAACGGAAAGAAGGGGTTGATTTGGTGTTGAACAAAAGTTCAGTTGGGGCTGGGTTGAAGCATATAAGGCCTAATATGTTAGTGGGATGTGGCAGCCAAGTGGCTGTGTGGTACGACGAAGAGTATGTCATTGTGCGTTTTAAAAGGGCCTTCTTAGCTTGCTGGCTGCTGTGGACGACGGTGAAGAGAGGGAGAGCGTGAAGCCCCTGATACACCCGACGAGAAGAATCAAGCCGGAAAAGAGATTGGCAGAGGTACAGAGAATTGTTTGAACAGCACAGTGGAGGGAAACATTCCACCAAGTGTAGTTAATAAGTTCTACGCTAGTTTGGAAGGGAGTGGTAAAGAGTATGTTGGCATATGTCTATGAAGGGTGATGCAGTGCAGGATTCAGATTTAGAGGATGAGAATACAGTGGTGGAGAAAACTGGGTTGGAGGATGAAGAGGTTGTAAGAAACTTGGAAGAATCGGGGGACTCAGAGCAGGATGTAGACGGTGAAACTAATCAAGATGAGAACAGAGAAAGTTGGGATAAAGATATGGCTGAAAATAGGGCTGCTTGAGATCTGGCGGTCGAATCAGGAGCTGTTTTATATGATGAGGATGAGGACATTATGACTATTTTTCAAGCTGAGAATGAAGTATTGGCACAAAAAAAGGCAAATAAAACAGAAAGAGAAATCAAGAAGGAGATGCCCAAAAAATCGGAATAAGGTGTGTAATAAAGTTTTTAAATGATTTTAGTTCGTGGAATATGAGGGGTTTAGGAGGTGTTGAAAAGTGGAAAATGGTAAAAAATTTAAGCGTAAAAATAATGTGAATATGTTAGGATTGATAGAGACAAAGAAAGAGGTGATTACTAAGTTTGATGTGGTATAATTTTGGGATAATGATACGGTGGGTTTGGAATTTGTGGGATCGGAAGGTGCTTTTGGAGGTTTATTAATAATGTGAGATGATATGATGTTTAGGTTGAGTAATTGTTATAAAGAGGAGAGATTGTTGTGTATAGAAGGAAAATTGACAAACAATAATTTTCATTTGTGCGGTTTGCTAGGTGTATGGTGCGTATACAAGGGAAGAGAAGCTTGTTGTGTGGGAATAGTTGAGTTTTTTTTTATTGGAAATATGTCAAGTTCCTCTTTGCTACATGGTGTCTTCAATAAGGTTGTGCAGTTGGAAAAAAAGAAAGATGCTAGTGTGTTAAGAGCAATATGGAACTGGTGGATATAGAGTTGAATGACAGTAAGTTTATGTGGTTCAGGAGTAAATCGTGCAGTCGAATTGATAGAATGTTTATGAGTTTGGTTGCACTTGGGTAAAAAGGAATGACAGAATTTTCAAAAATCAAGAAACGGGTGTTGCAGGAGTAGTCAACAAATCGATTAGGAGTTACAAAGAGTGGAGTGATATTTGATCTTTTGGATTGTTGATGGCTTTTACCAAAGATGATTAGGAAATATTTTATTTTATCTGTTTATTACTTTTTCATTGATACTCCACTTTGTTGTGTTGAGCTTTTTATTTCAAAAAAAATTGAACAAAAAAATAAGAGAGTAAAAATGGTTGAAATCAAATTTACCCTTTCTTGGAAAGAACAAGTAATAGATGATATGCTAAGTTTGCATAACATGGTTAAAAGGACAAGTAAAACTGAACTTTTGTGACTCAACCTTTCAAGTATCAAATGCATTGCACCATTACACGCAGGGGTGATAAAATGGACTAAAATCTATTGGGTCGGCCTGCTTAACTAGTCAAAAAAGGTGGGTCGGACTGTAAATTTAAAATTGTCATAACTAAAAAATTCGTCTAATCTGCAAACTTTGGCGGGGCCGAGCAGAATTTTCTGGCGGGCCCATAATTTTTTTTAATTAAAAATGTTCTAAGTTATAATTTGGATTATGTTCTATGTTTAATTGATTAGATACTTAAGAACGTTTAATTATATGTTTTGGATAATATTTGTTTTATTTTTTATAATGTTGGTTTTATTATTTTGTTTTAAAAATTTTGGTTGATAATTATGTTTATTACATATTTAGAATTACAAAGACTTTAATGCTTGTGAATTTTGAAATTATAATTTTTTATGTCTTAAAAATTATAAATTTATTAAAATAGTTGTGAAATTATATATATTATTTAATATTCAATTATTTATTGTTGAGTTTGGAAAACTAATATTTGATTAAAATGATGAACAAATATTATTAGAGAATTATAAATTGTTTATATGATTATGGTGTGCTTGTGTGCAGGAAAATAATTTTGGAAACATGGCCCAAGGAACTAATAATCAAATCCATGCACTGTGGTCCATTATAATTAAGCCAAGCCCAATCACAAGTCCATGAACCAAATATGAGGAAATAAATAAATGAGCCCAAAAATT
This sequence comes from Arachis duranensis, assembly GCF_000817695.3. Classification (NCBI taxonomy): domain Eukaryota; kingdom Viridiplantae; phylum Streptophyta; class Magnoliopsida; order Fabales; family Fabaceae; genus Arachis; species Arachis duranensis. The sequence continues at coordinate 11,174,514 of NC_029774.3, read as the reverse complement.
CACAGGCCTCGTATGGTTACCTACTCCCAATCTCAGTTACTTGAACCCCAAATTCATTCCAATTAATTTTATTGAAACTTTCATCGAAAGCCAAAAGTCCTCTCTTCTCTCTCCTCTCTTTCACTTCGGTTATGTCGTCCATCAAGGAAGAAAGAAAGAAAAAGAAAAGTGCAGTAGCTTTGTGGGTTGAAGGACAAAAAGCTTATTACCAAGTTTAAACAAGTTTCAAAACTACGATAAAAGAAAGACAGCATCCAGTCAGAGCATCTTCAAAAGGTGTTTTCTTCATTTGTGCTACACCAAAGAACCAGGGAGAATTAGATAAACACCAAGAACTGAACAAGCATCAATGAAAAAAGTGAAGTCCAATGTGATAAGAAGCTCATCAACGCTCAAAACCAAAACTTGAAGCCAAAGCAAAACTCTACGGTCAAGATTGAAGATGCTAGAAGAAAAAAGATGAGAGAGAATGAGTAAGTTGCATGCAACAGATTCGGATCTCTCTCTCCCTACTGTCGAAGTCGCTGCAAGCTCTGATGATGGAGAACAAGACAACATTAGGGTTGAACGTGATTCAACCTTGGAAGCTTCACTTTTCTATAATAAAGGTGAACGGCAAAGGTTTAAAGGCAAGGAGAGTAAGTAAAAAACACTGAGTTCAATTCTCATAGCTACCTAAGTTGATTGAGTTCTTTTCCTTTATGTTGTTCATTTAGTATTCTTTTTCTCAGTTTAGTCTGTCTGAGTCTCATTGAAAAAGGCAAACATGGTGAGGTTTGTAGGAAAAAACTAATGAGAGGTAAAAGGCAATGAGTTAAAAAGTGAAAAAAAGTCATAAGATGTCTCAGAGGTTCTTTGTACATCTTTCTATTTTGTATCATGATTCTGTGGGGACTCTCTTGCAAGTTGGGTTAGCACTTTTGCTTAGGTTGAGTCCTAGTCAAATTCAGATTGGGTTAGAATCTGGATTTGTCCCATATAGGATTGGGTAGATCCTAAGAAAATATCAGTGTATGTAATCTTGTAAAATAGATAGTGAAGTTTCATCATGATTGAGATGGAGACTGGATGTAGACTACATTGTACTAGGTAGTTGAACCAAGATATATCTGTGTGTTACTTATTCTTCTCTTCTTGACCTCTGGTTCTGTTACTCAGGAGACAAAATGAAAATGTCTCTCAACTCGTTACGAGACAAAAGTAAAAATATCTCCTAAATTCCTTTGAAAAGGCAAAAGTAAGATTCAGCAGAAAAAGAAGCTAAGATTCAATCCCCCTTCTCTTAGCCGCTGATAACCATCATTTATTAATTAAAAAAAAAAAGAAAATTGGAAGGTTAAGATCGCCAACCCAACGTTAGGCAAGACGGAGGAAGAATTCAGGACCACTCCACTAGGCGAGGTGGCATGGGGGCGGGGTGGCCCATTTGCACGGTAGTAGATCAATGGAGTTTTTTCTCAAAATAAGTAGGAATAATTGATCATTTTTGTTTATCCTTTTTTTCACAGGCTTCTAGTTATATTATTATCTTTCGAATTCTATGCATGTATTTTTGCTTTAATGTGTCATAATGCCCTACCACCTTTGATTTACGACTATAGCGTAAGACTTTGTGTAGTAGAGTGTTACACAAACTTCCGTCACTTGTCTAAGCGAACTAATGAGTTAACCATATGGTTCTAAAAATTGGACCGTACCGGCCGGTCGGATCAGTCCAACCATAAACCGACGACATTAACGGTCCAGTCAAACATACAAAAATGTCAAAATGAAAACCAGTGAAGAACTGGTGAATCAGCCAAGAACCCGCTAGTTTGGTAAAAATGGCGTCGTTTCTTGCTTATACGTTTAGACGATCCAACCCTAACTGCACATCTCATTCTTTAGTCTTCACATATCACTCTCTCACTCAAGCTTCAGACCTCTGAATCACTCCCCCTCCTCCAACCCTAGTTGCTGCCACCGCCGGTCCATCGATCCACTGCCGCCGTCTGTCCGTGTAGCCACTTCCCCCAAGTCTCCAACCCATGCTCTCTTCTTCCGCAAACCCTGGCCCATCCGTCGTTGTCGGCGTCGTCTTCAACGGTCAGTGGTTCGGTCGCTTGTTCTTCATTTTATTCTTAGTCTTTTTGTTTTTTACTTTTTTATGCTCTATGGTTCGAAGCTTGTGATTGTATTTTTAATTTTTGGTGAATGATTACTCGTTTATTGATTAGCTTTGGTTCTGCTATGCTGTTATTTTGTGTGTCAATGTGTTGTGATTTTATTATTTTAATTTACTGATTATTAATTATTGAATGTGTTGTGATTATTGATTAGTTTGATTCTGATATGATGCTGTTTGGTGTGCCATTGTGTTGTTGATAATAATACCACAGTCTTTGCTTATTGATAAATTTTAATTTTGATGATTCTGTTATTGGGTTATTGCTTGATGATAAATTGAATTGTCTGTATTACTGAATTATTGTTCATTCTTGCTCTTGTATTTCCATAATTACAGTAATTTATCACTTCAACAAAAACTATTTTTTAAATAAAAATTATTCTAAAAAAGAAGAATGATTTTTAAAGAGCAATAATCATAAGAAATTGCTAAAGTGCTAATTATTGCATATGTGAGATAAGTTTCGTTGTGGCATAAATATGGAGATAATTTGAAGCACATAAATAATTTTAGTAAATTTTTATTTGATTTCTGAAGATAAGTAGTAAAAATGTATCAAATTTGTAAGACAATTGGATCATGAAAAATTATATTCTTGGGACAGAGAACTGGAGAAAGAGTGAATGCATATTGCTGGGCCTTGGATATTGTCAAATGGCTCCAAAGATTTTTGGTATATTGTTTTGCTTTTTATATTTTCATATGGCTCCAAATACTATTATTAAGTTGTCCATTTAGATAAAGTAAGCTTTTATTTATATTTGATGACATTACTATTTTATTTTAATAGTGTAATTTTTATATTATAGCTAAGTTTATTTATATTTGATGACATTACTATTTTATTTTAATAGTGTAATTTTTATATTATAGCTAAGTTACAGAACTCTTTTTCTTTTTATGTATTTTTTCTTCAATTGAGTTGAATTTGTTTTATGATTAAATAAAAAAAAAGTTATACTACGGTACCCAAGATGAAATTTTTCAGCAGGTGGTGAAGGTATGTGGTGCATTTTAGGAGTTGACGCGTGTGAAAGTTGTCTCAATGATTTTCGATAACTCTTGCCACGTGTTCAGTGAGTGATGGAGGTAGATAATAATATAGATGCAGAAATATTTTGTTAATAATGATTAATTTGTTGTTGGATTTTTTTTAGGGGTCTAAGAAATATGTGGTATGACATTTTTTGAGGTCCAATAAATATTGGGTGTTAACATAGAAAAAGGTAAGGTCCGAGAAAATAAATAATGATAAAATAATAATAACAATAGTTATAAAATTACAAATTACAAAATTATATATTATGTTTTACACCTAACTACAAAATAATAAACATAATTGACTTGTTACAAATTAAAAATCCAAAATCTTAAAGTCTCAACTCTCAAGTTTAAACTCTATATCCTACGAAACACATATAATTCAATCATTAAAAACCTTACATAATAAATACTAAAATCGTAATTTCTAAATTGTACCGAGTGAAAACACATAATTAAAATTTTAAGAGACGAGTTAAACGTTGTCTCATATTTATAAATAATTTAGACATTATACTTTTCAAATAGATGACACTTATAATTCTTTCTAATAACTATATAATATTTTTTTGTGACTATAACTATACAATATTTATTAACTTTAAAATATTGCAAAATTTTAAAAAAGACCACAATGTTTTATATTTTAACAATATTTTTATTTTTGATTTTTCTAAATTCAAATCATTGTGAAATTGTACAAAAATAAAGGAAAATTTTAAAATTAAAAAATACTCACTAATTTAGAATAATAAAAAAAATTTCAAATAATTTAATTTATACTATATTTTGTCCTCTTTAAATTAATATTCACTAATTTAAAATTTTAAAAATAATTTTTTAAAAAAACTAAATACACATCATTAAACCCTAAACTCTTCAACATAAACTGTAAACACTACATCACAAGTCGTATATCTAAAACCTTCAACCCTAACACATAACTTCTCAATCCTAAATCCTCAACTATATATTCTAAATCCTAACCACGAATCCAAATTGGCTCGATCATAATCTAAACTACAAATCCTAACACACTGAATACTCAATAAAAAATACTAAATAAAAATCACCTTTAAACACTAAACTCTAAAATTCAACTCAAAGCCTTTCAATTTGTTCATAAATTTTAGTCTCTAATTCTAAACTTTAAATCCGTAACCTTTTAAATCTAAACAAGAAGCTATAAAACCATACAACAACAACAACAACAATAATAATAATAATGGCTATGCTACCGTGTTTAAATAATTTTTTCTCAGTAGTTCTAAAATAAGTTAGATAGACTATTTGATGAACACGTGTTACCTTTGAAGTGGCATGAGACGACAACAAGTGAGTAAAAGCAGCAGAGTGCAAGATTGGTCGGTGAGAAGTCAAGTAATTTCCAAAAAATTTGTGTTAATTAGAAGTGTTTATGGATCGGATATTTTCAAAAATTATGGATATCAATTCCATCCGTAAACTAATAAAATTGGATTGCGAATTTTATATAGTTATCCGCATATTCAATCTACATGCGTTCATTTTCAGTTCAACCAGCGATCAACTTTGAAAATAAAAAAATATATGCGTATGTTAACTTTCACTTCAAAATTAAAAATCTTTGCATTATTTTAAATTAAATAAATTATTCAAAAATATATTAATTTGAATCAAATAGAATTAACTGTTTATTATTATCATTATAGAATAGTTAAAAATTAACTAAACACAATAATGTCTACATATGTTTTAATTAACTAAACACAGTCTAACCGTATATTTAAATTACAATATCAAATCTTTTAGAGTATTTATTTTCAAATCATTTAATTTATACTAAATACGTATCAATTTTAAATTAATATTCACTAATTTAAATTTTTAAACTAATTAAAAAAATTAAATATACATTATTAAATTTTAAACCCTAAACATTAGACTTTAAATTTTACATCTTTAAATTCTAAACTCTAAACACTAAACTCTTAAGAACATATCCTAAACCCAAATTCCAAATCCAAAATACCCCAATTCTAACCTAATCGTAAACTATAAATCCTTAATTATAAAACCTGAATACTTAATCCAATATAAAATACTAAATAAATATCCCTTATAGTAGTACATTTGTTTACTTGTTTAATTAAAATTACTTATTTTAAAATTTATTCTACAACATTAATTACCAATAGTTTTAAATTTAAAATAATTTCAAATTTTAAGTTTTTTTATTTTTTAATAATTTCAAATTCTGAAATTTATTCTACTACCTTTATTTATTTCAAATTTTATAATTTCACACTAATAATACTATTAGTCTTATCTTTTAGTTTATATTCTTATCATATAATTTTATATTCTCAAAATTCATACTTGTTTTAATCTGCAATCTTAAACACTTTTTCTTTTTTCTTTTTTTGTCAATCTCATATAAAGGCTATCAATCTACAAAAATATAAATGTCCAATTATAGCCAACAAATAAAAGAATTTAACTTTCTTTCATATTCATCAATAGGACTACACATAGCCCACCATTACTAAAAAAGCCCAACATATTACCCACCTTCATTAACTCATAATCTAACACCTCTAATTAACCCACTCCGACAATCTCTGCTCGTTCTGACTTTCTGAGGCTCTGTTTACGCGTGTCAACATGGCACTGCCAGGCGTCAAGCGCTCCAACGGTCCACGCATCTTCCTCATCTGCATAAAAAATTTAGCTTCAGCACAATAGCACTGACTAAATAAAAAATGCAAGGTCACATGGCTCCACTAACATAGGTGGGTTCTAGCCTGGGGCTGGCAGAATGAGCCTCCCATGAGGCTGGTATCGTCTGACACGGTTTCTAAGTTGTTTTGGCTTTTGTTTTATTTTTTTCATTAAAAATAATATTCATACAAAGACCTTAAATAGTTTTTTTATATAAAGTACCTATTTTTTGTTCTACAAGCATAAGTGGACCAAATGGACCTCATAAAAAATAACTCAATATATTTTTACTGGATACTTAATAATAGAGTCATAGTTTGTCCTTAATATAAAAAAAAGAGTCATAGTTTGTCCGAAAAAAAAAATAGAGTCACAGTAAATTTATTGTTTAAGTAAATGAAAACATCAATCCAAAAAAATTTTCCATTTTCAAAAATTATTAAAATTTCAAAAAATTGAAAGTGATATCCAGCTATTACATTTTTAAAATAGTTTCAGCACATAATCACACTCCTCCAACAATTTTACTGAAAACAAATCCAACTATTATATTGTTATCGACTAGCCTTCTACAATAAATTTTATTGGTTTAAATTTTTTTAATTTTATTTTTTCAAATAATAATTTTATAAATATTAATAACTTAATTATATTAACATTTAACTATTTTATCAGTTCTTGTACTTTTATTCAATTTTTAATACAATTCGTAATCATTGGATTTTAATTATGTGAAATAAGAATTTGTAATTACATTTTTAATAGTAATTAAAAGTACTAACAGCTATATTACCTACTATTAGCATTAGTATTATTATTGCCGTCATTGAACACTGTAACTTGACACTTTCTCTTCATGAGAAGAAGAAGCGACATCAAAAAGGGGCCACCAAAAATAATGGTCTGCATTAAGAAGAGTTATAAAATTCCAAGGCCTGAAAGGCCTGC
>NC_029774.3:11130764-11167598 GCF_000817695.3 Arachis duranensis | reverse complement strand
GGCCTGCATTAAAAAAAAAAAAAAAAAACAAACAAATAGTTTAGTCCATAAAACCTAAAAATTGGTATGTATGAATATTCTGACACTAGCATTTCAACCTTTATTATTTATGCATTGCACCATGTATTGGGGAAGAATAACAATTTTTATACAACACCAAAATTGTATTTGTTAGGTTACAAAATCATACAGTAATACACATACCTTTACACGTGTAGCACCTGATAATGGACAACAATCCACTCCGTACTAGCCTCATGGAAAAGCTCATTCTGTCAGTCCCAGACTAGAACTCACCCACTAACATATATGTTTCGTTCTTGAATTTTGTTTTCTTTATAAAGACGATGATAACATATGAAAACTCAAAGAGGAGGGAGAAAAAAGCTTACGTGGGAAAGGGAAACTTCTGAACCTCCTTTTAGTTCATTATTGTTCTAATAGTGCTACGTTACTGTACTCTGTTTGGTCACTTTATAGCGTAATTTTTGTGAACACAAGACTACTGATTTGCTTATTTGATTGTTGTTCAATTTTCCTATGAACATACTCTTGTTACTAAACTAGTAGTCTAGTACCTACATTGTTTTCGAGACGTTCACACTATATATTATAGTAGTAGTAGATAGGATTTGATGGTAATCTTTTTATTACTGCCATATGAAATTATATTATATAGGATGTATCATTACGTAAATTTTTAGCTTGTTGAAAAGTAGGTGTTTACTGTTCAAACTGAAGAATAATTGTATGTAATCAGCGGCGGAGCTTGAAATAAAATTTTGGGAGGGGTCAGATAGAAGATAATTATTAAGATATTTTTGATATAGATTTCATTTAAGATAAACTCGTTTAATCTCATCTCTCTGACTTGGGTGATATTGCCAAATTTAAAGCCGATTTTCAGAGTCTCGTTCCAAAAAATTAAGGTCAAACTTATCAGATACAACACTTTGAACTTTTGAAGGTTATATCTCACTTTTTTCGTGATTCATTAAAGTAGAAGAACTATCTACGTGTGTTGATATTATAAAATTTATATGTTTTCCTTCTTGAATATTAGCCTTCTTCCTAAAAATGCATCAATTCTTTGATTATTCATGATTATTTTATATAAAAATTTGAATATATATCCTGTAAAATATGTAAAAAAGAAGTTAGAGGGACAAATATTAAAATTTATAATATTTATTGAATTTTTTTATCAATTTATACAAATACAATTATATCAATACTTATTGAATATTCTAATATTTTTTATCATATAAAAAATTAAATTAAATAAACAGTAAAATATAAAATAATATTAAATTACATAAATAAAAAATACCTAATTTTTTATATTTGAACTCAAAAGTAGATGGAATATTGCTTATTGAATAGAGAGCTGCGAGATGCGAATACACTCAGTTCAGTCCAAATCCAACAAGGTTTAAATGTTTTAAATTAAAAACTATTGTGCAATAAAAACAAGAGATGAAAATTGAACTTTGGTATTTTAAATCATAATAAAATATTTGAACCAATTAAACTATTTTTTAAGAAATACTACTAATTTTTTAATAAAAGTTTGGGGAGTCATAACCCCCCTTGTCTTAACTAAGCTCCGTCCTGTATGTAATAATAATAAAAATTTTAAATACCACTCATTTTGGTGCATTTAATTCCTGTCTTCAGAATGCTTCTGTTTGAATTACACTACTGCTATGATCCACTCAAGAAATGAGATATTAAACACAGGTATAACATAATAATTTTTTTGTTATTCGATTTTTGAATTTATATTTACAAAAAATTATAATATTGTGGTTTATGTAATACTTTTAATTTGGATGATATTTTAAAGTTTATATTAGACTATAATTATATTTTAGTATATTTATTTATATTTTATTTATTATTTTATTATAAAATAATTTTTTTAATTGAACCACGATCAAATCGATTAAATCAATAAACTAATAATTAAAACGATTTTATGATCGATTCGATTTTTAGAACCATTAGACCAATTCATATTGCTTTAGGCAAAGTTAGCTTTAACATGCCAATATTATTCCTAGTAGCTCTTTTTGGGAGCTCATCTACACACACTCATGGTCATAGTTGATAAGAGAAAACCAGCGACACCCACAAAATCCAATTTCGTAGGACTGCATATAAATTTGATTAGATATAACTTAAAATTTTATTTAATTCGCATTACATTCATCAGATCAGATATGTTATTTGTATTTTTTGAGGTCAGATATCGAATATATTTGTGTAATTTAAAAAAATTGTTTTAAGATCTTGTTTGCCTGTTTTTATAAAAAAAAAATAAGTATGCAAGAATTTATTTTTCACCTATTTAAGTCTATTTATTCCTAAAATATTATTAATAAAAATTCTCTTGAATAACAAAAAAAATAATAATAACATAAAATTTAAATTTAATTATTTTAAGTTAAAGATACAACTAAAAAATTAAGAACAAGATATAAAAAATTCATAAAACAACCCACTAAAATTAATAAAACAGCACTTGGTAAAAATCAACAATTCAACATACTAAAATAGCAAGTTTCAATTGCCACTATATAAGCAACCATTCATTTTTATTAAGAAACAGCAAGTGAGAAAATTAGTAAAACATATTAGAATAATTTGAAAGAAATAATATAAATTATTACACAATAACACAATGATTCTAGTACTTTAAAAATATTTGTATACAAATAATATTTAATTTATTCTGGTGATTTATTATTTAAAAATTAAAATTAAATTACCTGATGAGTTGAATACGATGGAGACAATAAAGATGAAGGAGCCGTGGTCTGATGGAGCTGCTGGAGGAGACGACCACCGCCGATAGAAGAGACAACCAAGCTGCTGGAGCCTGGAGGAGACGACCTCGCCGCTGGAGGAGATGATCGCGTCGTTGGAGGAGACGACAAACGCGCTGAGTCGCTGATAGAGGAGACAACTACCGCGTCTATGGAGAAGACAACCACCGCCCATTGCGTTGATGGAGGAGACGACGATCGTACAATTGGAGGAAACGAGTCAAACAACAAACTTATGACACGACAAAAGAGACGCGACCATAAACGAAACCGATGACAGTGGAGTGAACGCCGGTGATGGAAGTGGAGCCGATCGGAATTGAGGTGAGGCTAAGAGTACTGAGACAGTGGGAGTGTGGCTGTGTGGGACTAGGTTTGGGTAAGAGTCTGAAAGAGGAGAGAGAAAGAGAGCCTGAGAGCAGCGACGTAAGATAAAATGAAAAGATGTGATATTTTATGCATTAGCTAATTTAAAAAATACTTATTATAAAGGAAGTTAAAAATATTTTAACCTAAAAAAATATTTAATAAAATTAAGAGAGAGAAAGAGAGAGAGGGTGTTAAAATTTTTAAATTAATAAAAAGAATCACCACCATCAACCTATTAAATTTGAGTAATATCAAGTGAGAATTAAGAAACAAACCAAAATGATAAATTCAAAAGTTTTCTATCTTTCTTTATATAATGTTTTACTTTAAGTAATTATTTTTTTATAGATAGTATTTAAATGAAAAATAAAATAGTAAAAAGATTCGTATTAGTTATAAAAACTAATGTCATCCTTATAGTACGATCGCATTATTTCAAAATATACAAATAAAATAATAAATTATAGTTTAATTAATGTGTATAATAAAGCAAACTTAAAACTTATATAATAACAGTCAAATATGAAAAGTAATAACAACCTTCTGTACAAATTTATAATTATTAGTTAAAAACTTACAATAATATACTATTTTTATTATATTAGTTAAAATTAATATATTTAGATATTATTTTTTAGAATTACTAACATTAAATTTGATAATTTAAACAAAATTTTTTAATGCTTTATGTCTTAAATTTTTTATTAATAGAACAATAAAATTACTTAACACGCACATTAATAAAAAAACTATTATTTTTATACATCTTGATATTTAAAAGAGACAAAAATAAATTTTTTTAATAACACTTTAACAACTCATAAAAGTTAACATAATGGATGATTATAGATCAAAGTGATAGATCAGATTAAAAATTGTGATAATAGTACTTGATGATAATTAATTACAATCGGGTGAAGAAAAGGTGGGTGAAGAAAAAAAAAAGAATAAGGCAATATAACAGTTGTGCTGAGACAATGACAGATATGCATATAGAGAATAATACTAAAAAAATAATAATGTATGATACAATGAAGGAATATAATAAAAGTATAAATTAATAATTTGAAAAAAGTAATAAAATTAAAGATAATTTAATAAATTGAATATAAAATTTAGAATTATTCATAAAGATAGAGAATGCTTTGAATATAATGTTTTATTTTTGCTTTATAACTCAAATGATATAGTCTTTTTATTTTTACCTAGAGATTTCGAATTCGAATCTCAACCCTAACTATTGAAAAAATAAATAAATAAACTTATATAATGTTTATAAATAATTACTTTATTTTAAATTATTTTATTAAATTTATAATTTTAAAAATAAAAATATAAAAATTAATTTCTTAAAAATAATAGAAAAATAGTTGACTGTTGAGGAGCTAGTATATATAACTTCTTTGGATTTCCATTTTTAGACAAGTTGACCAATGACTAAAATATGAGATACAAATTTAAGACTCCTTCATCCTTGATTCCTTGTTATCCAAATCAGGGTTACTACTTATTGATCACTGTGTATCTATCTACTAAATATAATGAATTAATGATTACTTTTTAAGTTTTAAATATTGGATCACTCCATACACATTTCAATCATGTGAATGAGAATTCCATTTCTTTTAAATATTTGGGCTCATTCAACTAAAAAAAAATTAGTCGCACAACAAAATCGTAAAAAGAAGCCTAACTAAAAATTTGGTTCTCTAAAGAACTCCTCAAGAAGATGATTAGACAATGGATATTCTAGGAAAATGTTGAAAATAACATTCCATAGAATCTAACCTAACAAGAACAATTGTAAGCATTCTATAAATAGCAAAATGGGATGATCCTATTTGTCAAGCATGATACATGCAAGTGTGAGAAGGAGAAACAAATAAATAGGCACATATATAGACACGTAATATAGGAAGAAGGCTAATACATTGCATTACATGGTTCCCGCGAAGCACGTTGACAAATCAGACATGGTATTCGTTATTCTCTAACGAACTTCCCTCCGTACATCTCTCCCTCTTAATTTTCCCGCGAAAAACTCTCACCACGATCCATTCCCTCACCCTTCCATCGATCAATCATTCAATCACTCACTTTCCCCTAACTCTCTCTCACTTTCTCTCTCATCACTCAGAATGCCATGACGTCAACACCTACGCCACCACGCCACGCCGACCCCTCCTTCTCTTCCTCTTCCTCTTCCGCCAAGTTCAGGCTTCAGAAGATTCCTCCGATTCCGTTCCGAAGGAAGTCCAAATCTAAGGCCGAAGCAAACAGATTGGCCGAGGAAGAACATAAAAAGCAGCAGCAGAAGCTGCAGCAGGAGAAGCAAGAACAACAACAAAAACAAAGCAAGGTGCAGAAAGACATGCAGGATTGCGATTCCGGAGAACCCTCCATTCTTCTCGCGTCTTCTTTAGGGCTTAATCAAATTCGCACTCGCTCTTCTTCTTCCCCTCTCCGCCATTGCTCCTCCGTTGGCGCTTCTTCCTTTCTCACAAACGACGTCGTCTCAAACATTGACCACATTCCTACAACCAAACCTACTAAGGAACCATGTACGTTTCCGTACACATGCATTTCCGTTATTTTGATTGGATTATTCGACAACATTCTTTCTCTTTTGATAAATTCCTAATTGTTGTTGTTTAGGGGAGAAAGTTCATTGGAGTCAATCCAAATCGTTGAAGGCTCATTCTCAGCTGCTTCCTGTTCTGGAGGTGATGTATAATAATTAATTTGTATCTTGAATTGTATGTAATTGTTTTTGGGCGTGGTTCAACGAGAGATTAGTTAGAGGAATTTAGCTAGGTTTTAGCTTAATTAGGTTGTGTGTTGGAACAGGGTAATCATGCAGCTTTTGCCAAAGAAATGAATTCCCCACGTTTTCAGGCAATCCTGCGTGCAACAAGTGGCCGCAGAAGGACACAACCTGATATCAAAAGCTTTTCCCATGAACTCAACTCCAAAGGTGTTCGACCTTTTCCAATTTGGAAACACCGTGCATTAGGCCATATGGAGGTACATTATTCCTTATCTATCGTCTTGAAACTATCACATTATTATTAGTTGTTTTATTGATTTTGAAAATACATGAATTTCTCAACACATTTGTATGAAATATTTCTGTAGGAAGTCATGGTGGCAATTAGAGTTAAGTTCGAAAAATTGAAGGAAGAAGTTGATTCGGACTTGGGTGCTTTTGCTGGAGATTTGGTGGGTATTCTTGAAAAAATTTCAGGGTCTCATCCTGAATGGGCAGAGAGCTTGGAGGATCTCTTGATTGTTGCTCGACAATGTTCAAAGATGTCAGCTACCGAATTTTGGGTCAAGTGTGAAACTATTGTTCAAAATTTAGATGACAAACGTCAAGATTTACCTGTGGGGATCCTCAAGCAAGCTCACACACGCCTACTTTTTATCCTCACTCGTTGCACCCGTCTTGTGCAATTCCACAAGGAAAGTGGCTATGAACAAGATCACATTCTGGGTCTTCACCAGCTCAGCGATCTTGGTGTATATCCAGAGGAGCTGTTGCAGGCTGCACAGCAAAATGCTGATGCTCCAATTGGTGGACATGACATGGCTGACCTGCGGAAAAAGTCAAAAGGAAAAGAGAAAAACAAATTAAAGACTACGAAATCTCAAGCTAACGAACAAAGAGTTATGAGTGGCAATGCGGAGGAGGATAGTACAACAAAAAATAGTTCCACTCCAAATAGCTATAGGATGGCTTCTTGGAAAAGGTTTCCAGCAGCTATTGACAAAAAGCAAAAGGATGAAGATGATGGAGATTTCCCCTCAAAAGGTGATATGGATCATTCGCTGGTCAAAGAACAGAATTCTGAAAATTTGGATGCTATGTCATGTCAACCTGAACATTCTGTGTCATCATCAAGGACACGAAAGGGTTCTTGGGGATTCTGGGGAGATCAACAAAATCTAACATATGAAGATTCAATGATCTGCAGAATTTGTGAGGTTGAAATACCAATTGTACATGTGGAGGAGCATTCTCGAATATGCACAATTGTTGATAGATGTGATTTGAAAGGTTTAACTGTAAATGAACGGCTTGAAAGAGTTTCTGATACTATTGAAAAGATATTGGAATCCTGGACACCTAAAAGCACCCAAAGTACCGAAATTGCAGGAGACAGTTTTGAGGTTTCTAGAATGTCTACATCAAGTGTGCATGAAGAGTTCAGTGAGTTAACTTTAGAAAGAAATAACATCTCTTCTAGATGCTCTGAAGACATGCTTGACTCTACCAATGAAACTGACAATACATTTGTTATGGATGATGTGCACCTCCCATCCGAAATATCGTGTGAACCGCATATCTACTTAAAATCTGATCATGGGACAAAAATATCTTCAACTGGAAGCTTGACACCAAGATCCCCTTTGATAACACCACGAACCAGTCAGATAGAAGTGTTATTAAGTGGAAGAATAGCAATATCTGAATATGAGAGTTACGACCAGGTATACATATGGCTGTCAGTTTTATTCTGTATTGAATATATTGTGATGCATAGAAACATTACATTTTATTACATTAACTAAGAACATGTATCACCTTTATACATAAAAGTTTTGTAATTCATGGATTTCTTCTACTAAGTATATACGTACAAATTTGGGGTTGATTAGTAAACTGTCAAATGACAGATTAATAAGCTAGTGGAAATAGCTCGTTCTGTTGCAAATGTGAATGCCTGTGACTACAGTTCTTTGGAGATTATGCTTGATCGCTTAGAAGACCTGAAATATGCGATTCAAGACAGAAAAGTAGATGGCCTCATTCTGGAGACTTTTGGACGACGTATAGAGAAACTTCTACAGTGAGCACTTGCAACTTTTCTGTTGGATTTCTAGTACAAACATACATTTCGTGATTTCAAAAGGGCCTACTAGATATTTCTAGCATTCATTAAAACCATTATTGCGGGAATGCTCAATATAACTTTACCCCTTTATTATTTTTTATTTGTTTCCTTTTGCCTTCAGCATGCTTAAACCTTGCCTTGCAAAATTGCAACTTCATTTTACAGGGAGAAATATATATCTCTTTGTGGGCAGATAGAAGATGAAAAGGTAGACTCGTCAAATATCATGGCTGAAGAAGAGAGTGCAGTGGAAGATGAAGTTGTACGTAGCCTTCGTGCTAGTCCAATTAATCCTTGTTCCAAGGACCGAACCTCTATAGAAGACTTTGAAATAATAAAGCCAATAAGTAGGGGTGCATTTGGACGAGTTTTTCTTGCCCGGAAAAGGGCAACTGGTGATTTATTTGCTATAAAGGTTAGCTTCCTAACTGTGTAGACCTGTTGGCTTTGCAAAAAGGAAGTTAGAGAAAGTTGAGATAAGATGATGCCATAAATCCTTTTGTTGAATTGTACCTCGTAACAACATATATGCTGAAGTTTAGAACCATAAGATTATTTTTTTCAGTCTGGCATTGCCAACTGGCTATCGTTCAGTAGAGACATTATTAGAAAGTCTTCTTGCCAAATCAACAAAAAGAGAAACAAAAAGAAGTTACAAACTTCTTTTCAATTTTCACTTTTGCAGGTTTTGAAAAAGGCAGATATGATACGTAAAAATGCAGTTCAAAGTATTTTGGCTGAGCGAGACATCCTCATATCTGTTCGAAATCCTTTTGTGGTGAGCAGGACTTGCAATGTGGCATCAATATGTGAAATTGTTGCATATTGGTAATACTAATATGATGTTCATGAATTTATGATGAACAGGTCCGATTTTTCTACTCTTTCACATGTAGAGAAAATCTCTATCTGGTTATGGAGTATTTGAATGGTGGAGATCTTTATTCTCTGTTAAGAAATTTAGGTTGCTTAGATGAAGATATGGCTCGTGTCTATATTGCAGAAGTTGTAAGCATATTAACCTTTGTAATTTGTTGGCTTTTGCTTGTGAATATCTATAAGTTCTCGCAGAACCGTGCTTATGTTCTTTATTTTTCTATTTTCCTTATTCATTCTACAGGTTCTTGCATTGGAGTATTTGCATACCTTAAATGTGATTCACAGAGATTTGAAGCCAGATAACTTGTTGATTGGTCAAGATGGTCACATTAAGGTTAGCACTCAAGAGTATATCACTACATGTTTCAACTTGTCATCTTAAGATGCTCCAACAAGAATAATATTTGCTGCCTCTAATATTTGTCTAATACCTTCGATTACAGTTGACTGATTTTGGACTCTCTAAAGTTGGTCTTATCAACAGCACAGATGACTTATCAGCACAATCATTTTACAATAATGGTTTTCTAGGAGATGATGAACTAAAACCTCAACATTATTCTAAAAGGGAAGGACGTCGAAAGCATTCAATAGTTGGCACCCCAGATTATTTGGCACCAGAAATACTTCTTGGGATGGGACATGGTTGGCACTTTATGTCTTTATCCATCAATTAAACAATACAAATTATATAAAAAGAGATATGTTATTTGCACGTTAAAAGAATGTATACGTTTCATGGGCATAACAGAGAAATAAATAAAAGTTGGAATGGATTTAGGGTAAAAAGGTCAAGTTATTTTTTTTGTCCATTTTCCATAGAATGCCCTATATTTTGATAACCAAACATCATTTCACATGCAAAAATGGTTTGAAGTTAGCGTCACCATTTTATTTACTTTTTTTCTTTATCTCGTTTTGTTTGACTTACATCCGTATATTTGCATGCTCTCCTCTCAGGTGCAACTGCAGATTGGTGGTCCGTGGGTGTGATTCTTTATGAGCTTATTGTGGGTATTCCACCATTCAATGCAGAACATCCCCAGGTAGGATTTTGTGATATGTTTCCGATTCTAAGGACTATGAAAGGAGTTGATACATGACATTCCCTTTTCTTCTCCTCTTCCGCATTTCTAAATGATAGCAGGCAGCCTTTCTCTTAAGTTTTGTCTCCTTTTTTTTTTTTTTAATTTGCCAAATTAATGCTCTCCTTATTTTTTTACACTTAGTTTTAATATGGTTATGGTGCAAGATATTTTTATACTTCAAAAACTACCAATTGGGTGACTCTGCAAGATATTTTTTACACTTTGTTTTAATAGGTGAACAGAACCAACACATAGTAACCATAGGATGCTGTTGCTACAGCCTTTTTTTATCAAGACATTGGGTTACTGTCTATTATATGGTTAACTTATATGGATTTTTAACTTGATTAAATATTTTGCTTTGCATTTATTGGAACTTAAAAGGGACTAATAACTTTCGATTACTTTTTTTTTTCCATATATGTGAATATGGATGGATCATTATGCAATTTTTTCTCCTTTTTTTTTTCTTTGGGCAGCAAATTTTTGATAACATAATCAACAGAGATATACAATGGCCCAAGGTTCCTGAGGAGATCAGCTTTGAAGCATATGATTTGATTAACAAGTAAGTATTATTTAAGTAAAATTATGCATTTTTTGGGTGTTTCAACATGACAATGCTATCAAAGTAGTATCCTATTGAACAGTTACTCATTGTAATCTTTACCTGCATAAAATCTGGAAAGGTATATCATAAAGAAGAAAAAGGGTAAATTAAAGAATGCTGATGAGGAATTTATAGCTGTGAATGCACACATCCCATTGTTTAATGCCACTTTTTTTTTTGGTCATGTTTTATGTCGCTTTAACCATAGGCATGTATCTAGAGGGGATTAACCAAACGAATAAATGTAAATTGTGACAAAAGTAAAAGTTGATGATTGTCCATTTTAACAATTAACACTACTAATATTGTATTTTCAAATAGACTCTGACATGCAAATTGGAAATCGATAAGAATAAATGCTTTCCAAGTTCACATAATATGTCAGTTTGAGTGAACTTGACAGTATATGGTTCATTCAACTGCTTATAATGTTTTGCACTTTTAAGATCCCCTCAAGGATCTAATATGAATCATGTCTTTGATCAATGAAATCTTCTCCATTCAACTCGACATATTCAAGTTTCATGTCATGTTTGATGTGGCTGACAGTATGTCTCTTTCAGATTATTGAATGAAAATCCAGTCCAAAGGTTAGGTGCAACAGGAGCTACAGAGGTAAGTTATTTATTGCTCATAAAAGCAGTAGGGTACTTGCACACTGAAATACTGCACAAAAATGTGACCATGACAACTTTAATTTTGATGGAAGGTTAAACGCCACTCGTTCTTCAAGGATATTAATTGGGATACTTTAGCAAGGCAGAAGGTTGACATCTATTAGTTTATTATAGAGCTTTTATATATGTTTTTGCTGTATCTTTTGGAATCATCACACTTGGGATCTATCTTAATTGGTTTCAGGCTATGTTCATACCATCAGCTGAAGCTCTTGATACAAGTTATTTTATGAGCCGGTACATTTGGAATCCAGAGGATGAACATTGTACTGGGGGTAGTGACTTTGATGACATTAGTGAAACAAGCAGCACCTCTGGCAGCGACTTATTAGATGAAGATGTAAGAATATTGTCAAATATTGCTACCCTTTTAAATTGAACTTCTAACTGGGTGTTAAAAAACATTTCAGCTGATATAATCTATTAAATGTAGTAGCACTAAATTGTCAACCTTCTGGCCATGATGTTTTCTAATGAAATACTTGTTTATCAGGGTGATCAATGTGGTAGTTTGGCAGATTTCAGTGCTCCTCCTCTTGAGGTGCAATACTCCTTTAGCAATTTCTCATTTAAGGTGAGATTGGTCGAGCCTGGTATTCACTTTGGTCAATATAATTTGATTCAAGATCTTATGTAAACTATGCATTTTGTAGTGGCAAATAGTTTATTGCTTTTACAATGCACAATACATTTATGATGAACGAAAATATTTTCTCTTCCACCATTATCTCTTTTGCAGAACTTGTCTCAGCTAGCATCTATCAATTATGATCTGGTGATTAAGAACTCCAAAGAATCGCCCAACAACTCCAATCCGTCAGTTTCATGACAACACCAGATAGGGTGGTAATTTTCTCCTACCTTCTTCGTGTGACTACGAGGGTATTATTGGTCTCATGTTGGATGCAATGTGATGTGGCCCAAGAAGTTGTTCTACTTGTTTGTTGTCATCTTTCGGTGTAGAAGCTCTTTTAGGATTTGAACCGAGTGAGACTGTTAATAAGATTTTATCTCTTGCTCAGAGTGCTTTTGGAAGGTAGAAGGGTACAGTTACACCGAAAATCTTAAATATGACCATACACCTATGCTTTCTAGGTGAAGGAAAAAGGGGAGAAAGAAGCCAGGAGCGAAGCTAGTTTGAACCCCGAACAAAGTATTAGGTATATATAAGTTTAGAAATAGGTGTATGAGTTTTGGTAAAGGTTTTGTTGTGGCAATTGCATCTCTTTGTGGAGGTTTTAGGCAGCTTGATTCTTTGTACATACATAATAGGAAGCTTTGAACATGCCCTTCCTCGTAAAACTTGAACACTAAAACTAAAAAGAAAAAAGGTGATGAATTAATGAATTTACGTATTTATTTGTTTTTGTCCCAAGTGTTAATCTCCCCCCAGCCCCGCGTGACTAGTGAGTGCCTTCTTCGACTGATATAATAAAATGGAAGTTTATGTGTCGTGGTCATAATGGGTGAGAAGAGTACTGTCGTGCGTGCAGGTTTTGGTGGAAGGCATCTTTTTCGACTGAGATAGAGGTCCTTCTCTTATCTCATCTTCTTCCCCTCGCGCGTAAAATAAAGATAAAGCTCTAGCATGCATTAGATTAGAGTGATACGCGTCTGAAATGCATTAAAACGAAAGCAAAGAAGCTAGCTGCATGCCTGCCTGCCCGTGGGAGGGGAAAGCTTGCCAGATTTCTTGTTTGAGGATTGGCATGCATGGTCATCAAGAAGAAAAGAAAGCACGCGGAAGGCAGAATAAAATTTAACAATAACTCACTCAAATTCATGTTTGAAATTATGTCTTTAAATTGTATATTTTTAAATATAAATATACAGTGTGTCTTTTATCTAATGTAGTTTCAAATGGTAATATGTAATTGCAGAAGCGTTCTAAAAAAAGGATCATCATTCTGTTATGATATTATAGTTCATAATTAAGTCTAATTAGTAAAAGTAAAATCACTTAACACTTAATTAGAAAATAATATAATTACACTACTCTAATTACTTAATCGCTCCTTACATAAAAAGGAAACAAATATTCGAATTTAATTTCTTTACTTTGCACTTAATAAGCAGTTTTCATTTTCTAAATTCTACCATAACTAGTTCACTTCTACTTAGCTTAATTGGGCTAATATCATAACACATGTTTTGAGTATTATATATCACTCTTCTTCATGAATAAAGCCTCCTTCCTTAATACGTAATACCACTTAAAGCTAAAGCATAAAGCGAGGAGGCGAAAAGTGAAGTTAGTTTTCTTCCATTTTATAGGCAGAAGTAGTAGAGCATATATTCAATGCAGGCTAAGGGGCGATGCTAATATGATTTCATTTCAGGAATTAATTCCATTCAACTTTTCCAAATTGGAAGCATCTTGGTGCAGCCACATGGTTTTACGAATTTTGAGGAATGAGAAAGTGAAACCCCCTGGCCCCCTGTTGCCTTCTATCCCAGACTAGACATACACCATCTCATTATTGACCTGCTTGCTTCCTCGCTCATAATAGGCCAATAATGTTATATGGCTTGATTAATGGACGGATGACATGTTGCATGATATTTAAGATCAGATTCGATTAACACTGCTCAAACAAAGCTGCGGGAATTCCTCCTAGCCCCGTATCTGTGTCTGTGTCTGTACCTTCTAACAGGTAGAATCTTATCAACGCTCCTGGGGCACCACTCTACCACTTTTGATTAAGGGTGTAGATAGATAAGATGGACTCGGGTGCGAGGTGCGACTGATTTAATTAGATTGAGATTTAATTTTAATATTGTATTTGGTCTATTTTAAGGATTTGGATCCTAAATTAATTTAAAATAAATTGGATTAAATGAATTTGATTTATATATAATTTTATAAATTTTTATATAACAAAANATTAAATTTAATAAATATGATATATTATTTATACTAAAATAATTCATTTTAAAATATAACATTATATAATATAAAAATATTAATTGAAATATAAAATATAATATTTTATTATTATTTTTTCTATAAAACATATATTTTAGTTATACAATCATAACTTCAAGCAGGAGCAGGACAATATTTAATAAAAATATTATTCAAATTCGGCTAAAATATTACATAGGATAAAATTGATAAATCCAAACTTGATAAAATATACTTTAAATTTAGACCAGATTTCAAATCGAATCTTAAACATTTCTACTTTTAATTAGTTGCAATAACAAAATTAACCGACTTGTATTTTGTATGTTCATATGAAGTTATCATTCCAAAATAATTGAAAATCGTAATAAATTTTCCTAAGTTTAAAATAATGTTTTTTTTAAATGAATTTCAGAAATAGCAATATTGAATTATTATTATTAATTTCGAAAACTTATTAAATAAAAGAGAGAGGGCGGAAGGGACGGAACGTGCTATTCTAACTAGTAGTCACACCCAATTCAGGTGAACGCAGTTTGCATTGTCCATTACCATTATTGCCGCCCACTGTGCCTTGCACGCTACCTGTTTGATGTAATACCCCTTCCCCACTTCCCCCTTTCGTTCCGTTCGAATTTCATCTGAGAAGCTCAACAAACAAATAATGTGGAGAAAAGTAACCGCCACTTCCTTCTCTTCTCTCAAATCCTCCGTTTTCTTCACACGCCTCCATCTCCAGGCACTCTATTCTCTTCATCTTTTTTCATTTTTTCATTCAATAAAATTGAACATGAAATGATTCTGATTCATGCATTCTTCTGACGTTGACCTACTTT
The DNA here is from genome assembly GCF_000817695.3 of Arachis duranensis. Lineage (NCBI taxonomy): Eukaryota > Viridiplantae > Streptophyta > Magnoliopsida > Fabales > Fabaceae > Arachis > Arachis duranensis. The sequence goes on along the minus strand of NC_029774.3, from coordinate 11,152,511 downwards.
CAATTTGTCTTTTGAGTTCAGCAAGCTTCTAAACACAATGCCGCCTCAGCCTCCGCCGTCTCAAGATTTGCCACCGTAGCACCCTTGCAGGTCTGATTCCATTTCCGTACATATACTCTTTCTTTTCAGTCTTTTACTTTGTACATTAATGACTTTCAATTTTTCATTTCCACTGAATAGATCACTTAGAGAGTGGATATTTCCACTCCAAATTGATAATATTACTTCTATGTAGGAGATTTTACTCTTATTCTAAAGCTTATCTATCACAGAATCTTATCAAATTTAGAGTCACTAACAAAAATGGAGTGCCAATGTCGACTCCCGATCACTTAACCTCACTGTATCATTAACAAAAATTGATCTCCTTTGATGCAGGAAAAGGATGGAAGGTGTCCCTTTATAACATTTGTTTTAGGTAATGATTATACCTTGTTTGTCTTCAAATTTAATTTTGGGAGTTATATCTGAGGTTTTAAGTGTATTATCCAAGTAATGAACATAACCAGGATGACGGTGGCGTAATTGGATTTCACTTTGTAAGAAACCAAGAATAATATCGAAGGGTATCATGTTGTTGCAGCTACATGGTTAATAATGGAGCTTAGAGTTCTAGGATGTTTTATGTTAAATCAATCAATTATTTGACTGTACATCTGGAAAATCTTATCAACTGTTTAGCCAATATGGAAGTGATTTGTGAAAGTTTACAAAGAGAATTGGCAGTGGATCAAATTAAATAATTTTTTCTTTCCTTATGATAATTTAAGTTATTAATGAAATAATAATGCTAAATTTTTCCTTGCTACTTTTTTTCTTTTCAGATATATGTTTGCTTCAAATATGTGATTTAAAATGTTGTTCTTATGTCCTAAGGTGGCCCTGGGAGTGGAAAAGGTACTCAATGTATTAAAATTGTTGAAACCTTTGGATTTAAGCATCTAAGCGCGGGAGATCTTCTGAGAAGGGAGATGGTTTCCAATAGTGAATATGGGTAATATTGTCTTATCCTATTCTTATTTATCTGTTTCATTTGTGAGTCTTTGGGATATTAACAATTAAAATGGCAAAACAGCTCAATGATTCTGAATACAATTAAAGAAGGAAGGATTGTTCCCTCAGAAGTGACTGTCAAATTGATTCTAAAAGAGATGGAATCTAGTGACAACCATAAGTTCCTTATTGATGGTTTCCCCAGAAGCGAGGAGAACCGCATTGCTTTTGAAAAAATTGTGAGTTTGACTTTCAACCTTTTTATCACTTAAACTTGCATTGAAGGAAGTTCGTACTGAGTTATTTTTGTGTCAGCACCTATTTTACTTGAATTTATGTATTTAACTTACTGGAAATTTGTAATACATTCTCTACCTTGTTTGCAAATGGCAATATTGATTACTGAGCAGTGTTTTATAAGAGAGAACTCTTTTAAATGGCAAAAGACCTAGATGTCTCAGATTCAAATTCTAAAAAGAAGCTCCCTACTTGCGGGGGATAAGCCTTTTAATACACATATAGCCGTATACTGCCTTCTAGGCCCCACTAGGTGGGAGGCCATCCGTTATTAATTTTTCTATGTAATAAGCACTCACTGTTCCATACGCAGTCTGGAGCAGAACCAGATGTAGTACTTTTCTTCGATTGTCCAGAAGATGTGATGGTGAAACGAGTATTGAGCCGTAATCAGGTTCTAGTCAAATTCTTAGAAATTGAATATACACTCCTGATATACTGTCTGATATCTGGTGCTCCTTTTATGTCAGGGGCGAATAGATGACAATATAGATACAATCAAGAAACGTCTTAAAGTATTTGAAGCATTAAATCTTCCTGTCATTGATTACTATGCAAAGAAAGGGAAAGTTCACAGGGTAATTCTATGTTGTTTCAGTACTTAATTAAATTTAGGAGAACTGGCCTTCTTTAATATGTCACGAACACACTAAAACTTAAACTACTGTTGCCTTTTGGTTAGAGATCTTTTATTTACTTACTTTTGAAGTGTTTGTTGCTGCTTCAAATTTTCTATTTGAATTTGTCCAAGTGGAAAAATTCAAAAGCAAGTCTTCTATGGGTTTGACTGAAGTGAGGACTGAACCTATGGTTAACCTGTATGTTTGTACTTTCAATATGCAATTGAAGCTTTTGGAAAGAAGGAAAGAAAATATAGGTTCTGTACAAAGGACTTTATGTCGCTTTATTAAAAACACTTAACCCACTGGTTTTGGTTTTGTTGTGATTGCATGCTATATGATGAACATGTTTGTTATAGTGACAAGCTAATCTCTGCAGATTAATGCAGTTGGAACAGTAGATGAAATATTTGAGCAAGTTAGGCCAGTTTTTAAGGCATGTGAGGTATGCCTTTTGTTGTTATTTCTTTTACATTACATTATCATATTCCTGATAGAATTATGGCTGTTTCATGGTCATGCTTACTAGTATATCCAAATAAGCAATTAATAATTGACTGCACTTATTTGACAGCCATAACCATTTATTTGTTTTCCAATGACTTGTATCATCTATACAGCAGAAGGCTCTCAATAGAAGCTGATTGAATGGGTTGGAATTTGGAAACATTGCACAGTGTATTGAAATTTGGGTTTTACAAAGGATCGTATATACTTCCAGCTGAATTGGCTCTGATTCAAGTTCCTTGGCTGATAAGCACTGGAATTTCAGTCCCTTTAAAACAGTTGACTCAAAGTATTGACATTTACATGCCAACCATTCACAGTAGATAGCTCTTGCCTTTTTTCTTTATGTTCCAAGTTTTACTTACATGCAATAAACTGCTCATGCCACCGAGAGTATGGCAGATGGAGCAAAACTGTCTCCAACAGCAAAGGAATTGCCAAGTGCGCAGATCTATTTTTTGGTTAACATAGCATTTGATCTTTTGTAATTTGATGACAAATACTTTGTTGAAACCCTTTGGGGTTTTGTTAACACAGAAGTTGAAACAAGTTTGACAGCTTTTTGTGGTGTTTGACTTGTTCTAAACTTTTAATCTTTCTTTCTTCTATTTTTCTTATCATCGTTGATTTATAAGTTAGACGAACTTGTCTGATTTTGGTTCAATATAGAATGGAAGTGCTGCAATACTTGGGAAAAATTAGTATGGCATTCAGTAGCATAATGGAATTAAATCATTATACCATGGGAGTGCAAACTTGCATCCCTTGCTATTAGCCTATTACACATTCAATGAAGAGTGTTCTAAAAATACTGATAAAAAGAATCAAAAGAGAAAGTTGTGCGACTAAAAATTTAAAAGTTTTCAATTATTAATTAAATAAAAATTTCAAAATTTTCCTCTTCTATTAATTACTTAAAAAAAATTGTTAGAAACAAATGTACTTTTTTGTTTTAACAAAGAAAAAATTTCATTAAATAAAAATGAGTTATATATGAGATTACTTGGGTCAACATCATTGAATTTACAAATAAATACTGAGTACATAGGTAATTTACTGAGTACTTCAACTTTTGAAACAAGGTGTATATATTGTCCCTTGAATATGGTAATTATCTTCCTTGTCTCATCCAATTCCCTCTATTACTGTGGAATTTTTTTTTTTAAGAAATTGACTTCAAAATATAACTATTGAAGAGTGTGCATTTAAATTTTCCCACAATTAGAACACAAGTTAATGGAGTTTAAGAAATATTGATACAGCATATCCGCTATATTGCTCACTGGGTGTTAGTGATGTGATTGGGTTTTATCCACAGGCAGTAACTAGAATGATAATAACCGCTACTTTCCGACCACTAAGCTTCCGTCCAAGGTTGTGCATTCTGAGCAAGAAGAAGGAGAAGAGCGACAACAAAAGTAGAACCAGGAAACTGAGCAAGTGGCAAACAGAGACCAACCATAATATCTTTTCCTTCCCAAAATCCAAATCAACCCCACTTCTCATCAATCGCCAACCCAATCCCCAAACAAAATCCCAAGCACTTGAACAAGTCCTCAACGACCTCGAAGCTTCCCTTGAGAAGGGCATCACTATTGAACCCGAAATCTATGCTTCTCTCTTAGAAACATGCTACCGTTTTCAATCCATTCACCACGGCATCCGACTTCACCGCCTTATCCCAACCACCCTTTTGCACAGAAATGTTGGTATATCCTCCAAGCTTCTTAGATTATACGCTTCTTTTGGTTACATGGATGAGGCACACGACCTGTTTGATCAAATGCCTAAGAGAGATGAATATGCATTTCCATGGAATTCACTCATTTCAGGGTATGCTCAAGCTGGCCTCTATCATGATGCCATAGCACTCTACTTCCAAATGGTGGAAGAGGGTGTTGAACCGGACTTGTTTACATTTCCTCGGGTTCTCAAGGCGTGCGGAGGAATTCGTTCGGTCGAAGTTGGGGAAGAGGTGCATCGTCACGTGGTTCGTTCTGGTTTTGCCAGTGATAGGTTTGTCCTCAATGCACTCCTTGATATGTATTCTAAGTGTGGTGATATTGTTATGGCTCGCAAGATTTTTGAAAAGATGCCCAATAAAGATTCTATTTCGTGGAATTCAATGCTTGCAGCTTATGTTCATCATGGCCTTGAGGTTGATGCAATCAACACTTTCCACAGAATGCTTTTGAAAGGTTATGAGCCTGATTCTGTTTCCATATCGAAAATTCTTACTGGTGTGTCATCATTGATTCTTGGGGCCCAAATTCATGGATGGGTGATCCGGCGTGGGATTGAGTGGAACTTGTCAGTTGCTAATTCCTTGATCAGAGTGTACTCCAATCATGGCAAGTTAGATAAAGCACGTTGGATATTCAAAGTGATGCCAGAGAAGGATGTTGTGTCATGGAACACTATAATCTCTGCTCATTGCAAACGAAGAGAGGCTCTAGATTATTTTAATCAAATGGAGCATGCTGGAGTAAAACCTGATAAAGTAACATTTGTTTCATTATTATCAGCTTGTGCTTATTTGGGTTTGGTGAAGGATGGAGAGAGGTTGTTTGCTTTGATGTGTGAAAAATATAAAATAGAACCAATTATGGAACATTATGGTTGTATGGTTAATCTTTGTGGAAGAGTAGGAATGATTGAAAAGGCTTATAGCATCATAGTGAATGGAATGGATTCGGAGAATGCTAGTCCAACTCTCTGGGGAGCTTTGTTGTATGCTTGCTTTTTACACGGAGACGTAACAATAGGAGAGATTGCTGCAAACAAGCTTTTTGATTTGGAGCCAGACAATGAACACAATTTTGTACTTCTCATGAAGATCTACGAAAAGGCAGGCAAATCAGAGGACATGGAGAGAGTTAGATTGATGATGGTAGAAAGAGGCCTGGATTATTAAAGAATTATGCAGCAGAATTCTAAAACTGAAAAGTGCACTACATGTTTTCAATTCCATTTTGTCCCATGCAAAAGTGGTTATTTTAAGTAAGGATTCTTTAATAATGTATACTGTACAGCATCACCACATAGCTTGCTTGATAAAACTATACCTTGCCTTTGTCTGTCTTCATCTCTATTATCAATTACAAGGGAAAAACAATGTTTGCTGGGTAGTGTTTGGAATTTGTTCTTAATACATAAGTACAAAGACAATGGAGACACTAGGGACAGAAATGAAAACAGAGTTTTATCTATTGTTTCTACTTTTTAAGAGAGAATACATAAATTGAAAAAAAAAAATCATCTTTGTATCTATCTTACACTTTGTTTGAATATAGGAAAGAAAATAAAAAGTAAAAAAATAAGAAGAAAGAAAATAAGAGAAAAAAATAGAATAAAAAATGGAGTTATTTTTAATGAGAAAATTTTCACATGTGACAGTCACTTTATTGGCATAGTGCCATACCAGATAGGTACCGATATCGATTAGACATTTTATCTTATTGTATGAAACTAAATATCCAAAATATCCCTGACTTATGTTAAAAGGACCGAAAGGATAGTGAAAATGAGGCAACTATGTGGCTAAAGAAGGAATGAAGCTTAACACGCGCACAAAAATTGGTTGAAGCTGATGGGTTGTTTGTTTTAAGCCCTGGCGAAACATGAACAAAATATGGCTTCATTTTTTTCTGGTATTCATGAATATTTGATGTAATGGATTTAACGAGGGTAAAGATGGTTTATGTTCAATAAGAATAAAAAATTTGGTTGCCGAAAAAAAAAAGTTAAGTACTATATCCGAAATGTTCACAAAAAAATTCTTGAAAGATATTATTAATAAAATAGTCTATGAATGATTTGAAAATACGATAAAAAAATTAATAAATATTATTTTTTTATAAATATATTTAATATCTAGGTCTTTATGTTGTATTTTAAAATTTTTTGAAGACTTATTTTTTATTAGTATTTTTTTGAATTCGCAGTGTATTTATGCAATACCATTTTGATAATTTAATTTTTAAAAAAACCAAAAACTTGACGAAAAAAATCTTCTTATTCTCTTTTATTCTCCCTAGCTTATGGTACTTAATTGATTGCTTACGAGTTACGACTTTTCTTACAGAAATATAACATTCCAGTATTCTACATTTTCACTTTTTCATGAAAACTGACTAAACTCTACATCTTTAGCTTCTTTTGGAATCAATCAAGTTTCACCCTCAAGCTTTTTCTCAAAACCTCATGCTACGTACATTACTTTCGTTAGTTACTTGCATATTAACATTTTATGAATACTCTGGCCAATTTAGTATATCTTAATCTTTACGCACCACAAAAAGACTAAACCCTTCGTCTACATATTTTTATCACTAAAATTACTCAATTTCTATTTCAATCAATGTATGAACTATTTTTTTTCACTAAATATTTCTAACTAATTCCTTAATTACCTTATTTGATTACAACCTTCGTGGATAATGTCAATGACGCAAATTTCATATATTTCGTGATTTATTAGGACATTCTCATCATCACTCACCTACTTCTACATTGCAAGGTCGCTTATTCATCTAAACCATCAAGTATAGCTGGAAAAAATCATAAAATACACTAATTACTATCCATCTTGAATCTATGACAATATTTTTATATGATAAATTCTTTGTCAAATAATTGTTTTTTCTTTGTCTTTTTTTTTTACCTTTTACTTGACTTTTTTTTTCCAATCACTTTCAATCAATACTACTTTCCTTTCCCATTTTTGGTCCCATAATCATCCCTGTAACTATATATATTTCCTATGTCTAACGCTTTGTTTTTTTTTTTGTCAAGTAATTAATGCTTTGGTTATTATGACTCGTCCAAATTATTGTTCACAACGATTTCAAATTTCAGTCTCATTGTCCAAAAAAGGCCCAAGCACTCTGGCCCATTATCCCCAATTCCATAATGCGGCTGCCCTTACACTAAGCTGTTGAGCCGCCGTCGCAAAGTTTGTACAAGACATCCACTTAGAATTTTCAATCTACATGCTTTGATTAAGGGGACATTCAGTAAGTCTCTCACAATATTCTGCATAATCATATCATCACGTCAAAAATAATCGGCAAAATCTGAACCTTCAACATATTTTATTTAATACCAATCGGTCCAAAATCATTCTATACCAGTGTATCAGTAAAGTAAACTAGTACATGTGAAACTTTTTCTATCAAATATAATATTTCATTTATGTACGGACTATATATTTGTGTTTTTAAAAAAAGAATTACTAGGTGGTTAAGTGTACTTTGCCATCCACAAGAATAGATGGATAAAAACGTGTCTTCATACATTGTTGTTGAATTTGATTCACGTTTCTTGGATGCATTGTATGTAGAAATTAGCATCAATAGTTTCTTACCCATGAGAAGTCACAAAATTCATTGACATTTTGTAATATTACTGTTGAATCAAGTAATTACTTGAGGCTTACTTAAAACATTGTATAGAACAGAAGTCTGCTTATGATTGACCAACAAATTGCTTCTTCCAGCAAACTTGTAGTTTTATTAAGAAGATGAGGCTGGGATCCTAAACTTAAGGTGAATATATGTATTATATAAAAGTAAAACAATTGGTAACTGTGGAAGAAAACAGATAACTGAATTCTCAAGTGGTGGTCGCAGCCAGAGTATTTTAGATTCCATGTATTAACACACCATTACATCTAATCATGTGCTTGATTATTCTCATCTTATCGCTTTTTCTCCACGAAACAACTAGTAATAACTTGTGATCATTCCCTAATGATACTTTGATTCTTTTCAAATGGTGCTTTGTTCTGAAGCATAAAACCCTCTTTCAAAATAAGGTGATACACAATGTTGAAGTAAGGTAAGCAATTAAGTAAAAACCAAAATACAAATTTGCATATAGAATTAAGTCTTGCTAATTGGTGTTTCAAAATATTCTCCTAATTTAATATTTTACTGCATACATTGAATTGTGCTAGCTAGAGTGTTGTGTAACTTCAAGTTATAGCAAATTATATTTTTGGATAATAGTCAAATTAGTACTTAAAAGATGTTTTTTTTAATTTTTTTATTTATCAATTAAATTGGTTATTTAAAAATTATAAATTAATCATTTTTGTCCTTTAGTCACTTAATTAATAACTTTCGTCATTTATTATTGATATAGAATGTTAACTCATATCATATATAACACTTAGTATATCCAATTAAACGCTGAACAAATATATTTATGAAAATCTATCAATTTAGTGTCATTGAATTATAATAGGATTATGCTTTATATAATTGAAAAAAAAAGACTAAATTAATAAATTTTTATAAATATATTTATTCAACATCTAATTAAATATGTTAGTAGTTATATATGATGTTAATTAATATTCTATATATCAATTATTAACAAAAATAATTAATTGAATGATGAAAGGATAAAAATAATTAATTTATAATATTTAAAGAATTAATTTGATTGAGAAAGAGACAAATTTAGAAAATAATTTGTCTATGCTGATCAATACAAAATGAATGTCATTGCATTAAGTTATACTTTTTGTTTTTTTTTTTAATAAATTCGAATATCTCATTAATTACACACACCAATATATTGCGTCCGATATAAGAATAATGAATGAACGTGAGAAGAGGCTAATTTCATAAATAGGCATAAGAAAGCTATATATATAGCTCAAAATTAAAATTAGTAATGAAGAAACGAATCTCCTTGAATAAAATAGACAATATATATTAAGTCAAGAGTAGCAATGTACGTAATTAGTTACTTAAAGAGAATGGTTGTATTAATTAAGCTTAAAGAGAAGGGCTTAACAAAGTGGCCTATATATCCAAGCTAAGCTAATAATTAATAATAAGCTTGGCTAAGGCATTGGTTAATCACACTTCACATGGTTTGCCTATTAGGCTTAGCTATTACAAGTGCTATATATAGAGCCATATAGGTTAAGTTAGTGGCCTACTATTTTGATCCAATAGGGTACCAGAGAGTAGACGGATTTGACCAATAAGCTAACTTATGTCATTAACTAATCTCAATTGTTTTCAAAGAATTTTCTCAGATGCTTTTCCATGACACCACTATTATTCTTTCCATCTAAACTATGACTTGTATTTTAATTTTTTGTTTTTAAAACAAAAATATGGTGAATATATTTTTTTTATTATAGAAATTGCAAAAACAAAGTAGAAACATATTTTTTTTTTCAAAAACAGAAAATTATTGTATGTTCATTATTTCAAAAAAGTATTTTTTATTTCTTCATCTTTATATTTTTATTTAAAAAATATCATCCAAATGACAAAATGTAGTTATTACTAGCTAGCTACATTAATTTTTCTCTTTTATCATATCGGATCTCTATTCTCTCTTCATATATATAGAATATGCGAGATCCAATATATTCCTATATATCATATGCCAATTTAATTAATAAAATCACGAGTATATATTCAAATAAATTTTTAAAAAATTCCTATTGTACGTTTTTATCTTTAAAATTTTTTTATTATATTAAAATTTAAATTTTATAAAAATAAAATATATAAATTTTTATTTCAATTAGATTTGTTGTTTTTACATAAATAAATCTTAAAAAATGTGACAGAATTTTTTTAAAATTCAAAAATTTTGATATAATAATTTTTTAAAAAAAATAAAAAGTCTTATACAAAATTTTTTAAATATTTATTCGAGCATATACCCTAAAATTTTTCATTCCTATTAATATAATATTACGTTACATGTGTATAGATAATCAAATTCGAGAAATTCCTTTTGAACAATCATATAAATTTAATAATTAAGTCATCAAATTCTATGAGTGACCTGGGGCAGTGTGCCTAGATGATTTCACGTTTCGTCCATGATGAACAAAGAACTCGATCATATTGATGGACTGCTTAGGGTGCACTATGCGTAAACCTTATTAATATATAATTCATATTTTTATCTTATACAATTGTGATAAAATCGCTTGTCCCCTTTTAAGTTTTAGGTAAATTTTACATAGATTTTTTTTTTGTTTTATATGGGAAGTTTTCTCGTTCGAGATAATAAAAAATGAATTTTATGTTTTTAAATTATAAAAAATTTAATATTATGTTATAATATTTAAAAATTTTAACGGATAAAAGAAGATATACGAATGATTATATTTATAATAATTATTAATTTTTTTTGCATGTTTATGTAATTTAACATAATTTTAGTAAATGATTTTGAATTTCTTAATTAATGTACAAATGTCTAAAAAAATACTTATATATATAATGATGAGCTTATGCCACTAATTAAAATACTTTTATAAGGGTGTAATCGGGGTTGGTTAATTCGGATTTACACGAAAAATATACTTGAACTAATTAAAATACAATTGTGTCAAAATTTGGATCAAATTCAGCATTTGTTTAACTCAGACTTAGACCAATTCAATTAAAATAAAATCGAATGAGTTTGGATAATTATTAGGTATTTGATTAAAATTTATAAAATAAATAAATTATAAAAAATTATAGAAAAGAACAAAAAATACAATAAATATAAACAAAACAAAAAAATTAAAATTATAAATTATCATTACAGATAAATATTATAATTACAAATTAATATCAAAAGTCAAACCTACAAATTATATTTTTAATTGAATATATAAGTAATCGAGTATTCAGGGTTGGATCGAGTATTGCCGTTTAAACAAAATTTTAGCTTATTATATCCGGTTAAATTGTATGAAAAAAAATATAAAAAAATTATTAAAATTTATTATTTTTGGTTATTAGTTAATTATTAATATTTAAAAATATAAAATAAAATATATTGTTAAATTATTAAATTAATAAAATTTGACTAAAAATAAAATTAATAAATAAATAAAAGTTAAAAACAATAAATTTTAATGCCAACCATTTCTCTTGTATATATCGGTTTGGTTTGGGTTTGTTAGCATAATTGAGTTTTCACGATGCGCATAGACTCCCTCCTATACATTATGCATGCAAAACAAGACTAATCACTAAAAGTAGAATTAATTAACTTGATAGGAACCATTAAACACATATACGAAGAAAAACACTACTATAGTATATGTGTATAATTTAAAGGGTAAAAATTCAGCTGGAGTTGAGTTGTATTTATGTGAAATTATTAATTAAAAATTATTAAAGAATTTAATATATTTAACTAAATTATTATTTAACATTTTTTAACCGTCAATTTCACAAGAAAATAATTGTGCACACGAATATTCATCCACTTGAATTCATTCGGAAAATCCAATTAAGATTGATGGATCTTTCTAGTAAGAAATCTTGTTAACAAGAGCGAGAGCATTGCTATTCATCCAAGCAACATTAGCAATACTCGATTGGATCTTCTTCTGCAATGGAACCCTCACTTTCATTTCACCAATTCCATCCGTACAAGTGTACTCATCCGTAATTGCAGCACTCATCCATGTCTTTATGCTATCCCACTCAAACCTCTCCTCCACCGTCCTCGTTCCGTTCAGCCGCGCCAACTGCTTCGCTGACTGCTGCAGCCGGTCCACCGTGTCGTCTATGTTATCCCGGCAATCCGCCAGCACCGAACTCTCCGCTTTTGTTAGCCTCGTCGATTCGGATAGTTTTGTCAGCGTTCTGAACGAGCTCTTCGCTATCATTACCGTTATGTTAACGGCTACTTTTGTGAGTGTGACGCGGTTTGTTTTGACTTGCCACGCGTAGTGTGACAAGTAGTTGTAACAGAAATTAGGGTATGTGGTTGAATTGCACTCATCCTTTATGAATTTCTTGTATGTGTTTATGGATTTTTGTGTGGCGGGAGAGTAACTTGAAGATGATGATGTATGAACGAGGGTTGAGATTAATGCAATGGATACAAGTATTCTCAACATTATTGATGATAATGATGATTAATTATCTCTAGTATTAATGTATTAATGCAAAGCTAGAAGGAATGTAATGGTGGGTTTTATAAGGAAAATTTGTTATGATGAGTATTTGAGGTTCTTAGCAATGATGTGGTGGAAAAAGAATCAATGAGGAGGAAATTAATTAAATCATGAAGATGAGTAATTAAAAATTGCTGGAAAATTCTGTAATGTTGATAAGCCAAATCTAAAGCGTGGAAGAAGGGGATAGCACATGCCACATGGTGATGATTTCATGGATACTATTTTAGTTTCTTTTCTATGAATGTAACATCATGAATCACAATCTGATTTGAAGGAAAATGGAGTAGCTAGCACATGCTTGACTTTTATATAAATATATAATTAAATGCATTTACAAGTACATATTACGCTACAAAAATATGGAATAATTAATTGTGATTAAGCATGTAGTTTATCAACTAATTATAGTGACAATGTAAATCCTCATGGATAAAATATTATATTGAAAAATAATTAAATAAATAGAGGGGGAATATTCATGCATGCATGTCGATGAAGAGTGAAGGGAAACAATTAATAATAAAAATAGTTAGAGGAAGTATAGAGAGCTAATGGAATATTTGTATAATATGTACAATGAAGGTTTAGGGATGTCTGATTCAGTATTAGAGATATAATCATTAGTGTTATCTTTTTTCATCAGCGTAAACTTTTGAGATGAGTGATATCATGACATGATAAAAATTAACTTAACTTTTTAGAATGAGTGGTTTTATGACATGAAATCACTACAAGAAAAACACCCATTCAGGTACACTTGAAAAGTGTAGCCAAAAGTGAAAAAAAATGATGCCTTAGGCTACGGCTACGCTTTTTGGGCTACGGCTACGCTTTTTGGAGTGATTCCTATTCGGCCGTTGCCTATTCTTAAAGGCTACGCTTTTCTGCACCAAGGGCTACGCTTTTGACTTTTGAGAATAGGCTACGCTTTTCAAGTGATGCTGTCCAGGACCAAAGGCTTTTTTTGTACAACATAATATTTAATAATATGATTATATATATAATTATGTATTTTTAATTAAATAAATTAAATATTATAAAATAAAAATAAATACACAATTATATTAAATTAAAAAATATTCTAGCAAAAGACAGCAAATACATTCCAAAGATTCACAAGCATTGTAATGTTACAATATATTAGTACATAAAACAATGGATCCAACTATCCAATTGAACAATCACTCAACAATAGAGTAAAAAAATGAAACATGTCTAAACTACTACTTTCCATGTATCAATGAATATAAAAAGGATTACAAATTATTGTTGTATTTTGATATACTGGATTTGCACAATGCTTGCTCCTCTATTTCAGGATATCTCGAATCTTTCTTGGCGGTACTTTTATTTGATGCTGCTGTAGCCATCTGTCAAAAGAATCACTAGTTGAGTTCTACAACAACAATATCAGAAAAGTTAGTTTAGTTCATACCTCTTCAGATCGCGCTATCATGCTTGGAGGACTAACAGCTAAATAAGCATAAGCCATTAAGTCCAATGGCCAACCAGTAATCTGTATTGGAAAACATTGAGATCTGACCAAAAATAGAACAAAATAAGTTGGTAACAATTAAAGTTAAAAGTATTCATCGGAATGATATCTTAAAGGCATATCAGATAATATAAAGTCATCAAGAGAGAGTAAGAAACGAAAGGTTATGGGCTTATGGCCATTATGAAAATAGAAGCTATATCAGTAAATAAATAAAATTCTAAAAACTAACGAATTTACTTAAAAAAATGGTAGTACATTTAGTTATTTTTCATTAGTGTTCCACAGTTCAAAAATGGAACTTGTTTGAAACTTGTTTGCTTTGTGCTAACTTTATCCTAGATAACAAATTCTAATCTTTCAATCTATGTTTACCTACTCACCTGGTTGATATGGCCGATCTGTAGTAAAGACAATTCCCTTTGATAAATTATCATAATCCAAAAAGGTATCCACCTAAACCAGTGAAAAGAAATTGGAGTTAGAAAATTTCATGGGCAAAATCATAATAAGGAAATTTCTTTGGAATAGACCGTACATACTCCTAATATTATAAACCATACCCTCAAAACAGTTAAACAGAACAGGTAGAACAACCCTCAATACTAAACCACCAAGCAACCCCATTTATTAGGATGACCAACCAAAAGACAGATCCAAGCTAACACTTGTGCATTTTAAGTAATTCAGAAAAAAGGAAAAAAAGCCACACACACACATCCTTCAGAAGACCAGAAAATCAAAACCCAAATTTCATAACCATAATAAAAAAAAACTATATGAGAATTATATGGGAGGATAACAGCAATAAAAAAATGTCTATGCATAGATTCTGTTTATCCTGGTCGATTGGCTTGTTTCTGAAATGCTACATATATCTCAGTTAATAAAACATATCACGTTCTAAATAATCATCACCCTAATCAAAAGAAAGTACAGACCTCAATGAGAAAATAAAGATAGGTACCTAATGGTAACTTCATTCCAGCCTTAGTGATTTCATAAGGGATAGTAGATGGATTTTTTGTTACAAACAATTGCCGGGGAACTCCAACCTTGCCTAAAATCAAAAGCCACACACACACACACACACATATCCTTCGAAATCAAAAGTGATAAGAAGCACTAATAAAAATTAAATAAGAAGAGTAATCAAAAGCACTAATAATATGCCTTATAATAAAAAATAATATGCATAATAAACTAAATTCACTAATGAAACCAGCAAGAGTGATCAGAAACACTAATGAAGCAGAGCAGTTTTTTAAGTTAGAATATTGAATTTAAAAATACCATGTTAAAAAGACTACTCTAACCACCAAATTTAGAATGAATTAACTCAAGAAAGTATCCTGAAACGACTAAAACGGATCATCAAGGGACACCACATTTAGTATGTAATTTCTCATTGTGTAACTGAATGCCTTCCTTTATTTAAACCTAGGAATTCTAATGATGCGCCATCTTCCAATCTAATTGGTTATTACAATAGTTGACAAATTGCAATGAGCCACGAAAATACTGCAGCATATATAATCCACATGCAACAAAAATAATTAACATGAAATCAGTAAACTACTCTAGACAAATGAATAATAGTCCCCATTAGTACTTGATTTTTGTTTATTAGAACATTACCATTTACCACTACAAAGTAAACTGTGCTGATTAAGAAAGCAACAATCATTCACATACAGATCCAAGAATCAAGCAGCTGACTGGTCAATAAGCATACTCAATGGAAAGGTTTTTGCCATTTAATCACCAAATACAACTAAAATCAATATCTAACTATTCTAACCCTTACCTCTTTGTTGATCAAATACACAAGACTTGTCCCTGTTTTTCTCTTGAGCCCAAACCTTAACCGTTTCAAGAACCAGAATTTTGGTTACATTTCACAAGGCCATTCGACCAAATTAAACACAGAGGAGAGAAAATCACTCACCTCTCTTTGCTTGTGGTGGTAGTTGTGTTAACAGAAATTGAATAAACTGGAAAAAAAATGGAGCAAGAGAATTATCAGAATTTTGAATTAGAGGAGAAAAGAAAGAAGATGAAGTCGCTGTCCTCACCTAGCAAAGAAACTCGAAGAACAGTTGGGTGAGTGGAACGCAGCTCCCTCTTAAGCTTCAGTCAGCTCCCTCCTTGGCCATCATTCTCTTTCTCTTGGTGCTATGGTTGACGAAGAGCCAAAAACTTGAAGAACACTCCTGTTTTTGCTCCCTGGTGCTTTGGCTATTCCTCTGTTCCTTGCCCTCTCTCTACTGTCTGTGAATTCATGAGAGAGACAGACAGAGACAGACAGAGAATGGCCCTCCATTCCTCCTCTGATTTTTGAACGTGAAATCTTGTTGACCCTGCCATTCAATATTCAATATTAGGGCAATCACTTGATAAACTTTGACTTCACTAGTTCACTAGTTCACCATCTACACCCACATTTAGATCCTTTTGCAACTCACCTGATTAGTACGACCATTGCTATACTTATGAACAATACTTATCTTCAAGAAATGGAAAAGAGCTGCAATAGGGGACTGAACCGACCACTTAGAATTTAGAAACATGCAAGATTACAGCTCTTGAATCAAATTTCTTCCTATCAAGTTCTACAAGATTACAGCTCTTGAGTCAGAAAGATTTTAGCCAAAACAAGCAAAAAAATAAATAAAAGCACTCCTCAAAATCCTGACAATAATTGATTAACATATAGTCACATATAAAGAGAGAAGGAGGTAACTTCAATACTTCATCCTAATCCTTTTTACAAAACCCAAAGTATAACTAATCCATTACAAGCGCCAAGCTCATTTGTATTAGGGCAAAACAAAAAGCATTCTTATTTCTTAGTTAGCAACAAAAAACTTTATGTTTGTCCATATATATTTTCTAACAATAATGTTCCACATTTCCACTATATGTGCCTAATAAGAAAATTTCACATTACTGTTGAGTTAAGTATTTATATTTAATACATAATATATGTCAAAATAGTTTAACATAAATAATCCAAAACAACTACCCTAATACTAATGATTGTCATGCATCTAAAATGATTGTCATGCATATTGGAATCTGAGAAAAGCTGTTAGATTGAAATCTACTGGAAATAAGCGTGCAAAGCCTTCCAAACTTGAGGACAAGGATCATGCAGATAATTCAAAGGACAAGAACCATGCAGATAATTCAGAGAACAGTGCTACTGTTTCATCAAATGAAGACGCAAAATGAATTTTGAAAGATATGTCGTCTGCAGAGCAAAGTGATCTATTTGCTATTGTTACATTTAAACTTGAAAATTTTGTTCAGAGTCGGCACCCACCAGGAAAGCAATATGATACAATTCATTGGTGAGTTGCTGCCAACTTATTCATTGAGAAAACAGAAACGAAAGCTGAAAACAGAGAAGGAGAAGCCAACTTATTCATTGAGAAATCACAGAAACAAAAACTTATTAACGCTGCATTTGGATTTAGTCTCAGAAACAAACCCTAAAATACCACAAATCTTCATCAACAATAGCATGCATGTTATCAAATTACAGTTCACAAACCCATATTTCACAGATTAAAACCCCCAAATTAAAATCCCTAAAATAGGAACCCTAAGCCTCTGATCAATTTCAGAAGCAAATAGAAATCAATACATACCTATTCAATGATGTGAGCACAGCGAAGATGAGAAGCACGGAGATGACGATGGCGAGAGCGGCGCAGCGACAATGGTGAGAGCGGCTCAGCGACGATGGTGAGGGTGGCACAACGACGATTAGTGCAAGCGATGGCGAAGAGGAGTGTCGGTCAGTAGTGGGGAGTGGGGGGTGAGTGGGGAGTGGGAGGCGACGACGGTCAATGGCGAGAGTTACAGGGTTTCTTCTTGTAGGGCAACGATGGCGAGGGCTTCTACTTCGCGATGAAGGTGATGAAGGTGATGAGTGAGCTTTTAGGAAAAAGTGAGACTGAGGGTTTACGAAAGAGGACGAAGGTGATTGAGTGACATTTGGAGGGAATTGAATCACAAAAATTTTACTAAGTGTGATGAGTTTGTTTTCAGGAAAGGAAAAAATTTCACTAAGTGTCAAATTTTTTACTCTAGATACATTAGGCATCGCTTTTTAAGTGCACCCAAAACTTAAAAAATAGGCTACCCTTTAAAAGCGTCTCCTTTGATACGAAAAGTGAAGCTATAGATATCAACCTACGGCTACGTTTTATAAGTGATTTCTATAATACCTAAGACTACGCTTTTTAAATGATGCCGCATTTGTGTATCCTTTTCTCTTATAAAAAGGCAACACGGAGAAAAGCGTAGCCTATTCTATGAATAGGCTACGCTTTTCAAATGTAATTTAAAAAAAGTGTGGTTGAATGGGTATTTTTCTTGTAGTGAATGTTTATTATCCCTAGTACCCGAATGATTATTCTAGATAGTATGAGTGATGTTCATTTTATAACTCATATAGTTTATTATGGCATTATACACATTGTACAAATATTCTATTAGCTCTCTATCAGAGCAACATATACCGAAACAAATGAACGTAGAAGGGCAACATATACTGAAACAAATAAGTTATATAACTGATATGGTTTGAACTCTGGATTAAAGATAAGCAAGGAAATTGGAATCAAAGGATGACAAGGGGAAAAGAAGAGTTTACTATTGCTACTAGCTAGTTTTATTCTAGGAAGTGAGTTCAACATTTTTAATGTAGAAAGAAATAATTGGTTAATATTAATTTAAATATAACATAAAAAATAAGAAAAAATGTTAATCACTTAAACTTTTTTATTTTATTTTGTTTTATAACTATGAAAAAGAGTTAATTCATAAAAAGAAATCACTACTTTAATATTTATCAATACTAGCGTTTCAATAGTTATGGCCGGCCGTTTTTTACTTTTTTTGTATATATATTAATTTAATTTATTAAATTTAAATATTAAAATTACAATGTACAGATATTTTTGGAGTAAATAATTTTTAGTAATTTTGACTAATATTTAATCAGTACGAATATCACACTATTNNNNTTATATAATATTATATCAATAAAAATAATTAATTTTTTATTAATGATCTGAACGGATATCCAAAAAAGATAAAATTTAATAACTGTCTAAAATATTTTATATCATCAGTATATTAAAATCAAATTTTATATAGTATATAATGCATGTATGCTAAGTAAAATATTTTAAATATAGATATACTTTATATGACAGAAAATATAAAATCAATCATCGTTTAATAGTTAAAACTTTTGTATAGAATTAATATCCTAAAGGTACTAGATTTTTTTTAAATGCCTGGACACAGCCTTTAGAAGTTTAGCACAAGCAACATCTATCTCTTTTATAACAGCTATTTTGTTTGAAAGAGCTTTCACACTTCAAATTAAAATAAGATAGTGAAATAAAAGCAATTCTTCTTTCAATATGCGAATAAATTATTATTTATATTCACAAAAATTTTAAATGTTAATAAATATACTTACAAAATAATAAAATTAAAATTAAATTTATAAAAAATAAGTTTAGTACAATAAAATTATTTAAATTCTAAAAAATTATCTAAAATTTTAAGTTATCTTTCTTCCACCATTACTATTATCATTCTCTTTTTTATTCTCTTTCTAACAACCACCAGTCATCACCCTCATTTCTATCATTGTCGCTAATCTCAACCATTTCGTCTTTTCAACTGTAACTACACAGTAATCTATCCCTCACCTTCTCCATCTTCATCTTTAACTGCAGTCACACAATTTCATCATCACATTATCTCATCTTCCTCGAATCATCTCCAATAATTTCATTCTTGAGATGGAGAATCGTCATTGTCTCAGTCTTAGTACATCTCAACTCTAGCATCGAGACGTCAAGATTCTCCAAGTTGTTCGTGATGAATTCTCTACGAGTAGTTGACTGGGTTCTTCGAGCTTACATCGTAGATCTAGAAAGTGAGGGATTCAGCGAAGTATTTGGTTACTTTGCGCATGGTTCCAAGAACCCGATTTGCTTTAGAGCACCTCCGTAAGAGATAAGTTGTTCTGATAGACTGCCTCTGCGCACGCCATGTGTGTGGACGAGTCGGATCCCATTTTTCTGCGAGTCAACCAGGACGAGTGACTGAGTTAAGGAGGACGACTCAGCGGGCAAGGATTTCACGTGTTTGGAGGAAGGAGATAGGGAATCAATAGTGACATCGGCAGTAGTATATATTACCTTGCTCGTGATGCATTTGAGATTGTAGTCGGAGGAAGAGCTATCCTCAAAAACCCTATCCACGAAAGTTGAGATGGTGAAGAAGAGAGAAAATACAAAAAGAGAAAGAGAAAGAGAGTACAGATAAAAAAATATAGAAAGAGAGAGACAGGAGAATAATGATCGTAACAGTAAAAAAAAAAGTAATTTTAAAATTTTGAATAGTTTTTTAGAGTTCAAATAGTTTTATAATAAGAAGTCGATTTTTTATGAGTATAACTTCAATTTTATTATTTCATTAGTATATTTGTCAACATTTAAAACTTTTATAGATACAAATAATAGTTTATTCTTCAATATGCTATCACTACTATCTTAATCTAATGATTTTACTCATTTAATTATATACTTTTTATTATTTTTTATTTTATATTTAAACTGACACCGACAACTTCTCTTTTTTTTATACTAAAAATGTTGGTTTCCTAATACTCTTTAAAAAAGAGAAGAAATTCTAGATGGCTAACTTTTTTTCATGTGAGTATATTTTACATAGATATTCATCAGTTACATCAAAATTATTTAAAAAAAATTAAACTCTTTGTTTAATATTGAGATAATGTTAAGTATATTCATAATGAATATAGTCAATATACCCTAAACCATACTCTTTATTATATGTTATATTAATTTGAGACTCAAAACGTAGTATATATTGAAACTTCAATTCAACTATATACTGTATGCGTGTAATTTAATTTGCTATGCTATCACATATTAAGCAATGTGTCACGTCCAAGCCTCTCCAAAATCAAAACACATCTCCTAAGAAATATTTCTTCTTTCCGTTAATGACCTACTAAAATTAATTTGGATAATGTATTTTGAACATTAACATTTATAACATATTTAATATATTATCATATGTTATTGGATCTAGTGTGCAATTAACATATACTAAATTAATTTTCATATCATTATATTACTATATATTAAAGATAGAGTAGTCAGTGAGACACATACAGTGTCCTACAGATATCAAGGATAAATAGATATTTGTCTTAACACATAATCACCAATCCCTACATAGAGTATTATTTACGTACAATTATGCAAAAGTACTGAATAATAAGAAAAAAAAATCAAACCACTACTAATCAACATTATTAAATGAATTTTGTTAGAGAGCTAATAGAATATTTGTATAATGTGTGTAATAGACTATTTATTTGATTCAATATGAATTAAAAAATGAATATCTAAAATAAAATATTACTAATTTTTTAAATACAGTACATTTATACTATCCAGAATAACCATCCAGATACCAGAAATAATGAACATTTAAAATCTTACTAAATCGAACATTCCTAAACCCCATTGTACATATTGTACAGATACTCTATTGACTCTATATACTTCTTCTTATTAAATACTAGTATCTTCCGGAAATTTCGTGCATGTCAATTCACATTTTTATAATGTACTTATAAAAATGTTGTGTGGCAAGAAGTAAAATGGAAGTTGAGTTTGGAAAAAAATTGGCATAGACATACAGTACAATACTATCTTAGTTAGTAGAGAAGTGAAGTATTAATAGAATGAAAATTTGATATTAAAAATAGCCTCCTCTTTTTTTTCCCCTCTTTTTTTTTTTAAAAAATAGAAGAAAATAATGCCGAT
>NC_029774.3:11127343-11130632 GCF_000817695.3 Arachis duranensis | reverse complement strand
GATAGTTTGATAATTTTTTAGCATTGTTTAATTTTTTTACTATATAATTATTTATGTATTTTCTCTTATTAGAGTATATATTTTTAAAAAAATAATATTAGTATAAAAGTTTGTATAATCTAAAAATCTAAATTTCAACCGATCCTTGTTAAAAACAAAATTAGCATAAATTCAATAAAAAGAGATAAAAAAATTCACACAAAATTAATTATTAAAGTGCCTCTTTATAAAATATATTAGGATATATAAGACCAGAGTAAAAAATTAAAGTATAACAAATATACATAACGTTCACACTGTAAAGTAGATAAAATTTAAGTAAAATTAATTGTCAATATATTGTATATGTAATATTATTCAATGGTGATTATACACATTAATATAAAAAATATTTATTTGCAAAATTAATAACTAAAATTATTATGTTAAGTAATTTAACTAAATCAATCATATTATATATATACAATAAATTAATATATAATAAAATAAATTATTTATATAAAATACAAAATATAAATATAAATAAATTAAATTTTTTATATATATGAATTTGTTACATTGTAAAATAATTTTATATGTATATTTAATTATATAATATCGTACAGTTAAAAAAATTATCTTTTTACATTAATGACATAAATAGTTATTTAAAAATAAATATAATTAGATAATTGTATAAAATATTTTACATTGTTAAATGTATATATTTATACAAATCCATGGTATTTAATTTTTAATATACGAATAAAATTTTTTAAATTAAATAACAAATCAAAGTTTGGGCATTTTCAGTTATCATGGTTTTATTCAGAACAGGTATAACATGACCAAGTGCAAATGAAGAATAGTTTTATTAATGAAAGTGAACAAACATGGTGCATGCGGATTTACACAGCGTAACTCTTGAGAAAATCCTCAAAAGTTGAATTTCATTGTTCACCTATACTTTTCCTTTCATAAAAGAGCAAGCCATATATAATTAATTAGCTTGGCTAATCTCCAACTAATTAATATCAATATACGAGGTGGTTGATGAAATACAATGCATTACTAGTCATCCTCGCAGCATTCAAAACAAGCTTATTGATCTTATCTCTAACATCAGCATCCACACTCTGTTCTTCAAATCCATCCGAACACGTATTATAATTCGTTATAGCAGCACTCACCCATGTCTTTATGTTACTCATCTTGAAATCTTTGTCGCTACTCTCATACAAGTTCCCCATTTCAGAAATAGAATCTTTTATCTGCCCAACGGAATCTTTGAGGTTGCCGTAGCAGTCACGAACCACGGCTTTGGCCGGCGGCGTGAGGCTGCTACTATTGTTCTTGAGGATCTTGGAGACGGTGGAGGAGGCGGAGCGAGCCGCCTTAAAGGCGAGGCCGAGTGAAGTGTTGCAGAGCAGAAAAGGATCTGCTTGTATGGACAAAGCATAACGGTTAAGATTCTTGTAGCAAATCGAAGGGTATGTTGTTGTGTTGCATGAGCTTTTTATGTAGCTTTTGTAGTAATACGTTTGTGTATTATCAGGGGTGTTTTGGTAATTATTGGTAGGAGAAGAAGAAACAGCAGAAGAACAAGAATTGGATATAGAGAGAAGAACTAACAATAACAAGACAGGGTAATGCATGGTAGCTGATGAGCGTGGAAAAACAACATTCACATCCATTGCTCTCTGATTGATGATTATCTCTCTCAGACTCTAATTGCATGTGAGTATGTTCTTTCAAGAGTCTTAAACTTGACGCATTTATAGGCAAGTGCCTTTCAGTTTCAATTCTATTTATAAAATAATTAGCCAGCCCATTTTCCTATATATAGATAAAATAAAGAGTAATAAACTAACAATATTATCATTGCTTCTATCTAATGATCTGGAATTAACGATATATATACATATTATAGCACATAATTATTTCTCTCTTTTAAATTTGGTCAAAAGCTATAACATAATTTATGCCAATTTATTACATCTATGTTAATTCAATTTTATATATATTCGTTGGTCAACCCTTATTTCGTAGGCACATACATGAGGTTTTAAAAAGACAAAGGCCCCGGCCCTGTGATTAAGGGGAATAGAAATAAAGCGTATATAACCGTTTTTTATTTGTTTTCATATATTGTATAATATAGGGTTTCCACCAATATAATTTATTGTGTTTTGGCCAATAATTTAACAATAATATTATTGTATTGTTTTAGTCAATATAAATTAAAATTGCTGGTATAGTTTAACTATTCTAATAGTATTTATTATCATGAAAGAACATGGCTCTTGGGAAGAAGAGAAGAGAAAACGGGAATTGTGAGGCTTAGCAGGTGTTTAGGGCTGAATGAACATTGGTATCGGAAAAAAGAGAGTTGAAGAAAGAAGAGTCGGCACTCTATGTGAATATGACACATATGCGGATATGCCACGTGTCAAAAGTCTTAGAAGTCAAATAATATAATACGCAAGCAATGTAGCACCAACGTGCGCCCATTTACATTTACATACAAGACTTTAATTAGTTCTGCATTCAACTCATCTAAAATCAGCACTCTCATTGCGGCAATCTCTACAGTGCTCTATTTGATTCTATCTTAAATTGGTTTCGAGATTTTTAAGATAAGAGCTATTCAAGTACAGACGCTCGTTTCATTCTGGTTTAAGAATATTGAACTTATTACACATGATTTAGAATATAACCAGTTTGGTTTTAGGTCAATTTGGATAATATAATAATATTTTTGTTCATAATAATATTATAAAAATATAAATTTTTAAAATTACATCAATTTTATTTTTGACATTATAAATTATAACAGAAAAAATTTATCAAATTAAACTACGTTTAAAAAATATCATAAAAAAAATTCATTCGCTAAAAAGATTAAAGTTTTTATAGATAAAAAAAATTAAATAATAAATTTTAAGTTATTATTTTTATGTAAAATAGTTTAATTTTCTACTAATAATTAATTTTAACATTCATTATTTAAAACTTGATAGAACTTAATTAATGTGTATACTTGTATGTTTGATTAGGTGTTATATTTGTTGCATAAATCAAAATAATTAATTTTTATGTTTGTTATTTAAAAATAATAATTTATATATATATAATTAGATATTAGCATAAAAAATTATATTGATAGTTATAAAATTAACTCAACATTATTTTTTGAAATAATTCAATCTTAATTCTAATTATTAATCACAACATTAATATTCTCTTTAAAATATTTGAAAAAAAGAAGTAAAAATATAAATTAAAAAAAATAAACAATAAAAATTTTAAA
>NC_029774.3:11119824-11127171 GCF_000817695.3 Arachis duranensis | reverse complement strand
CCATGGTGGAAGCCCTCAACTTCTCCACTTATGTAACCGTTCGATTCACTTACTGCGAGCGTCCTTTCAATTTCTCCTTCGAATATCCATTCGACTAAACCCACTCGATTTAATAACGTGTCCGAAATCGAGCTTGTGTCGAGTAACTCTCAACTTATACTTGCACGTGCACTTTTAAACATTTCGATCTCAGTCATTTCAATCGAAATATTTTTCGACTAACAAAGAGAAGTAGAGTGAGTGAAAGAATGAGAGAGCTAAAGAGAGAGAGGATGAAAGAACTTATTAATTTTAGAAAGAAATATTTGATTTCAATTACAATAAAAAGAATAACATATGACATATTTTGATTATAAAATTAATAATATATAATAGATATTATTATAATCTTTTTAAAATTTTATTTAAGTAAAAAATCCTAAATTTTATTTTGATGATTATCACACCCTAATTCTTCCAATTCCGCTAATTTCTTATCAAAGATGAAAGACTAGCTATACTTCAAAGGTAAAAATTAAGGGTTCTTTTATTTAAACCACTAATATGTTATTAATTACTTTTAAAAGTAGGGATGACAAAGAATAGAATAAGAGTAGGGATATTTTTTTTATTTTGTATTCTCGTTCCTAAATTTGTTCTCTATCTTTGTTTCTGAAAAATATTATTCTCTATCTCTATTTTTTATGAATCCTCATTTCTTATATATGAACCGTATTTTTTATCTTCCTATATTAATAGTTTATATGAAAGTTTTAATGAAAAGATAAAAAAAATTTAAAAAATTAAAAAATATTATTACAACATACAAAAATACAGTTAGTATCGATGAAAATAGGGGTGACAACGGGGCGGGTAGGGACGGATTTTTGCTCTACCTGACTCCGCCCCACCCTACAATAACCCGCATAGAATCCGCCCTACTCCTACTCACGAGTAGTAAAAAGTTAAACCCTAACTCGCTCTCGCATGTACCCGCCTTGCCCCTATAATTATTAAAATTCAATAAATAAAATTATATTTTAAAATTTGTATAACCGTCATCACATACATAATATAAATTAAAGCAAAAATTTAAATATGATACAATATTATTAATCATTTTACTAATTATTTTACATATATTACATATATTATATATTAAAATTATATATATTATATATACTGGAGTGGGGATGGGTACCCGCGGGTTCGGGTGGCATTGCCATCCCTAGATGAAAAGGGAAAAGGATGCCGGGATTAGAGACAATGAAACAGTAAGGAGGTGATGACACGATGAGTACCGAGTAAGAGTGATGAGGGGTATGGTTGTGACGCTATACTGGAGAGTGGGACGACGCAGTGTTAATGTTACGGAGAAAAGAAAAAACACTTTTAAAAATAGGTTTAGGTTTTTCAACACACACTTGGTACGTGAAATGATTACTAAAATATTTATATTAAAAATAATTATTAAATATATTTAAATAAATTTAATAATTTAGGGATTAGTGGGGATAGGGTGGGGATTCCCACTTGAGTTTCCATGTCTATTTCTGAAAAATTTTGGCCCATTTCTATCCTGCGAAAAAAAATTGTCTTCAAATCTTTTTTTAAGATGATTCTTGCGAAAATCTTCACGTTTCGAAAAGTTTTGCCGTCCCTATTTAAAAATAAGCTCTAATTTTTTAAAATATTTTATTTATTTTAAATTTTATACTTTAAATTATGAATTATAAATTATAAATCTAAATTATAAATTTTCTAAATTAAAATTTAAGAATTATTAATATTAAAAAACTTGATCTAATATTAATTAACTAAAAATTGGTCCTCTCTATGTTTTTTTAATTACTAATGTATGCCTACTTGAAACATGAAATTAAGCTCTGGCTTTCAATAAAATCACTAATTAACTACTAATTATTAATGAAATACTAATTGAAACAATGCAAGGAATTAAGTTCTATCTTTGATTAATATCTCTAATCCATTACAAATAAGTAATAATGACTCGTTAAGCTATCCTTTTTGTTTCATAATAATTACTTTTTTCAGAAAAAAAAATAGTGACTACAAATATAAATTAATTTTGTTTGGTCTGGTAAAAAGATCTTTTTAATTTGGATAAATATATGAATTATTTGAAATAATTATTTTTGATATACCAATTGGGTCTAAGCCCAAAAAAAAAAAAACTAAAAACTAAAGTGAGGGTAATAGCATTCCCCCTAATATCCTTCAACATCAAAGAAGTAAGAACTTGAGCTAGTATGTCAACGAAGCCAAACAACCCAACTGCTTTTTCCCAATATTTTTTTTTCATTTAAATAAATTGGGTTCAATTTTCGTCCCTCTCTTTCAATACTCTGGATGTTTAATTTCTAATGGTAACGTTTTTAATTATTAAAATATATATACACACACGTGGAAAACAGGTAAGTAGTCAATTGGAGAAGAATGCAAAGATGTAGATACATCTTTACCCTGCTGTCTTCCACGTCATCAGACTCATATCAAATGACCGACACATCGTGTGGCTTCATATGGTGGCAGGTATTAATTCACTAATAAGGCTTTCAAATCCCAAATTAAAGACAAGGACAATGATGATTGATTTTGATGCATGTTTATCACTCTCACACTGAACACCAACCTTCAATAAATTTAGGTTTTTAAATAAAAGTGATTTTGCTGATGATCATTTACACTTATAGTAATATAACCAATCTCATGATTGCGATGCGATCCACACATAATTTGCGATGACGTATATAATAAGGATCTCGCTAGGGAGACAATGGATTATTTGTACAATGTGTATAATAGCTATTGAGTTATGAAATGAACATCCCCTATACTATTTAGAATAAACATCCGAGTACAAGAGATAATAAAGGTTCACGAAGGATCGAACTCTTGACCTTTCGGATCTAGCGCTTTAATACCATATCATGATACCACTCATCCCAAAAACTTCAGCTGATAGGAAAATGTAACACTAATGATTATATCTCTAATACTCCATAAACCTCCATTGTACACATTGTATAAATATTTCATTGGCTCCTCGTACTTTCCCATATAATAATACAACCTCGACAGAAAATATAATTGCATGTTTTTCACCACCCTTATTATACATGAATGCCATTTTGAATGGAACGACAACGCATGCGTAATTCACTATTATTTCTCAAATTATGAAATTTTCAGTTAAGATCAAAGAAAAATAATAAATTTCACTGCAAATATAAAATCTTATAAAAAAGTTAATTGTCTCCGTGTCTTTCTGAAATTAGAGGAAATTATCTTCTATTATGTATTATTTTAATTATAATCATACTATATATATACTAAAATTAATTACTAATATAAAATATATATTAAAATATAAAATATATATTATAAATGAGCTAAATAATGTATATATTTATACATAAATATATAATTACTAATTTTGTTATTGATTTTTATTTATAAATATTATTTTTTAACCCTTTAAAAAAATGATGCTGATTCAGCGATTTTATTTTTATTTTTTGGTTTAATTATTCTATCGGTCCTTATAGTTTTGAAGGTTGTGGCAGGCTTAGAGAAGGGGGGGTGAATCTATGCCTTCCTTTTAAGTTGCTGTTATAACATTTTTAAATAAAAAATTTCAATTCTGATTCTATTTATACTCAGTAGCGGAAATTTATGAGACAATTTATTTTTGTCTTATGAATATAAGAAAACAGAACACAGTAGAGAAGGAAAAATCTAACACCAGCATATATCCTGGTTCGGTTGCCTTATGCTATGCAATTTACGTCCAGTCTCCTCCATAACAATGGAAGAATTTTCACTATAGTTAAAAGTATTATATACACCAATTTCACATTCAAGTTCTAACCTAACATGACATTGGCTATGCTAACACCTAACTATTCACTCTTAGTGCTAACCCAACTAAGAAATGGATACCTAACAGGTACAAGATACAAGACACTTAACCAACCTAAAGAAATCAGAAAATAACTCTAGGCTTTTCTCTCAAGTGTATCACTCAACCTTTTTCCACTCATGACTTTTACTTGAGCTTTCTCACAATGCCTTTTCTCACAAGAAATTATAGAAAGATAAACATAAAAAAGCACATTACACTCAGTAAAACATGAACAATTTGCACACCTTTTATACATTTAAAATAATTATATATTAAGTCAATCTAATAAAAAAAGGGCAACTCGGTGCACAAGCGTCCCGCATTTTTGCAGAGTCCGGGAAAGGGCCGCAACCACAACTCATCCGCTGCTCCGAGGCTCCCCTTCATATTAAGTCAATCTAATACATAGTTAAATTAAAGTTTGAATAAAATAAATTTTTAAAACACACATTAAATATACTTTAGAATTAGATAAGTATTTCTCAAGTTTTATAATCCTATTGAAATGAAAACGATGCAATAAGATAACTATCTAGAATTCAATTCAACTAGAATACTTGTGCCGACCAGAACCAGAAACTAATGGCTCAACCCCCCTTCCCCTACAAAGTCCACTTATTCGTTACCTCACAAATTTCATGAGGGGATCAGAACCCAAAGCTACACGTACCCGACCTAGCCCAAGAATTCCAAATATTTAATAAATTTTGAATATTTTATTTTTATTTTATATATTTATTTTTATTTATAAAAAAATAAATAATTTAGATACCATAATAAAAAATACTATAAAATTTATCAAATCTTAATGTGTTAGCCAAGTTCATTCAGAAAGTAAAAAGGTGTGCTTGAATTTTATATGTATTAGCATTTTTTTTCTTCTTATAAGGTGGATTCATCATGACGTATTGACGTCAGAAGAACTGAAAGTTTTCATAAATTAGGTGAAATTAGACATAAAATTCACAATAAAAAATAGTAATTCTAGCTCCATGAACTCTAGTAATCAGTGTTTGTAATGTCCCACGCGCTTGGTTTCGCCAAAAATATCTATGAACATTGTTCATGATATGATTGAACTAACATTTGTTTGATATTTTTTATTACCATCATGCTAAGTAATCAATTACAATACCCGTCAACAATCATTTATTATTGATTAACTAACAATCAAATCAATAAAAATATTTAAAATTAAATAAAAAAATTTTAAAATCTACAAAAATAATATCTAAAATCAAATGAAAATAAACATTTAAAATTATTAAAAAAATATTTAATCTTTAACCAAGAAAATTCGAAACCTAACAAAAAATCCAAAATTATTATAAAAAATAATCCAAAATTTGATAAAAATAAATCAAAATTTAAACACAATAAAAACTCTTTTTAATTTCGAATGTTTCTTATACTTCAATTTTAGATTTTAAAGTTTAGTTGTTTTGTACATTTAAATGTACAATAAAAAATAAATAAATAAACTATTAAAAAAAGAAGACATCATATCCAATGTTTTTTATACCCAAATTTTGGATGTTAAGATTTTAGAAGTATCGAATATTTTTTTGAAAATATACGATTAAAAATAAATGAAAGCAAATAATTAAAAACAAAGGTATATTTAATTTTTAGAAGTTTTTTACATCTACATTTCATCAAATATTTAAATTTTAGAGATTTTAGATGTTTTTGTATAGAATGTATCTATTGTGTTGTCATCGTGTTTGCAGGTATCTTATCATCTATTGCTGTTTCCCTGCTTTTGCATCGCTGCTTAAAAGAAATGTCTAAAATATCATGAAAAACATTTAAAATTATTAGAAAAAGAATATCTGAAATAAAAAATATCTAAAACTTAATAAAAAAATATTTAAAATATTAAACGAATTTAAAGTCAAACAAAATAAAAAATCCAAAATTATTGAAAAAATTAAAGAATGTCCAAAATTTAACAAAAGAAACATTTGAAACCTATAATAAAAAAGATATATTTAAATTATTTTAAAAAAATCAAAACCTAACAAAACGACACATAAAAAAATATTAGAAAAAGAACATCCAAAATATAAAAAAAAGAAACATCTGAAAATTTAAAAAAATAATTCAAACCCTAAAAATACATCTAAAAAATATATATAAAAAAACATCCAAAACTTATAAAAAAAACACATCTAAACCTAAAAAAAAATATTTAAAATTATTAAAAAGAATCATAAAAAGTTAAAAAAAGAAGAAGAAGAACAAAGAATAGTTGTAAGGACCAGCAAATTTTGTAATTTGTAATTATTAATTAGTCATTATTAATATGATATAAAATTATATCTAATAATATAAAATTATTATTTTTTTAGCCAAATTTTAATAAAAATGTTGGATTCGTAAACTTTTTCTTTTTAGAATTCTAAAATAATTTGTTTTTAAAAAGTGCTGCTATGTTAATAAATTGGTTGCATATACAATTAGTTCTCTTTTTTTATTAATTATGAAATATTAAAATAAAATGATATGGAAGAGAGCACAATCATAAGGTAAGAAAACATCACACCATGTCACTGTATATATACACCTTACGTTGGTGAATCAATAAGATTCCATATCAAATATCACTTTCCTGTACTTTTCCCCCCTCTCTGTTATTAAGACAAGACATCAAGCTTAAATATTATTTTTTATTTTTATCTAGCTCTTGATGAGCACCTTGACTTAAATTATGCATACTTATCTCATCAAATAAGGAAATCAAATAAACTTCACTCCACATGACCACATGCATTATACAATACATACAAGGTATAACATTATATGATTCACTCGTTTGCTCAAGCCTTAACTCACAATTAAGCATGGTTGCATGAACACTGTATATATATATATACAATAAATTATATTAATTAATAGTTCACACACTTACACTGCAAAACCAACATGATGATGCTAACCTTAGATCAGCATCTCACTTCATCATTTTAATACTTACACAAAGATATAAGAAACATTAGGTAGTTTGAGATTTAACTAAAGTTTTTAACATAATACGTGACAATATCTTAACCATGTGAATAGTCACCTTTAATAATTAATTTCCACAAACTATGTATACTTAAGGATGGCCATTAGCGAGCTGATTGATCAAAGCCAAGGCATTACTAGTGAGTTGCGCCACCTCGACGACGCGGCCACGGACGGCGGTCTTAACATCTTCGGCGACAGAACTAGGGGTCTGTTGGAAGCCATCAGTGCAGGTGGTATCATCGGTCAAAGCAGCGCTGACCCAAGTTTGAACATCACTCATTGTTCCTTCAAAATTACTTGTCCTCAAATGACTCATTTCTCCAATCGATTTTGTGAGCTCCTCCACGGAATCAGCCAGCACCTCCATGCAGTCCTGCATAGCCGCCGCGTCTCTCCCGCTCAGGCCACCGCTCCTCGCCATCGTGGACATG
>NC_029774.3:11119013-11119776 GCF_000817695.3 Arachis duranensis | reverse complement strand
TTAGAAGAACAGGGTTTGTTTGAATGAATGCCGCATGCTTCACCAGCGAAGTGTAGCATAGTTTTGGGTATGTTGTGGAGCTACATGAGCTTCTAATGAATACTGTGTTTGATTGTCGGAATTCTCTCCCTTTCGCTTCACCACAATTTGTGATGGTTAAAACAATTACCAGAAGGATTGTCGCAACACACTTGGAGTTAGAAGAACGAATCATTGCATATTCCATCTTAATTATTTATGTATCTCTCTTCTCTCTCTCTCTCTCACACACACAATTAGAATGTATGTAGTTAATTGTTTGATGGAAAAATTTGGGAAGGAATGAAGCTATATATATAGGCATAGCACTCAAGTATATGAAAATGAAATATCTTGGGTTGTTAGGATTTCATTGTACGTGTTACTTGTTAGTTAACTATATATTACAACATTAATTAAACCATTAGGGAGATATTTTAGAGCCACTGTTTAAAGAATTCTATTCAATTTGTGGCCCATATCGTGCTACTTGTATCAATCAACTCAGTCTTCAATTTTATTTGTACTAAATTATCGAATATTTATTAATATATTTACAGAAATTCACTTTCAGAGAATAAGAAACTCAAAAAAAATTGTTACATACATGATCCCAAAATTAAAGGATCAAATACAAAACGTAACGTTTTCCGATAACTATCACTTGTGTTAGGTTTCATAATTTTAATTATTTGTGTGTGTGTGTTTTTTTTTTTTTTTTTTTTTTTTTTTTTTTTTTTTGTGG